>NC_092152.1:54194201-54446701 GCF_045791955.1 Oncorhynchus clarkii lewisi
TTGTTGAAATATATCACCATTTACTAAACGGTAGGTTGTACTACACCTACTCGGAGACTATGCTCTTTGACCAACTGGTTCAGGATGGTTCCAGCGAGCAGGAGTTCCCACTAGGGCCCCTCCCCCTTCCAGCATTGGGGAACATCCCAAGCAGTCACCATGTCTTTCTATGGGCACAAGCACTTCACAACCCTCTTGTTGGCTTTGAGAATTTTGCAGGTTGAAAGCTTCTTTCGTGCATTTCTACATAGTCATGGGGTGCAAAGAAAATGTTGGTTTTAAAGTGTATTGTCTTGCAGTGTCTGTGTATTCATGACAAAATTACAACAATCTATGGGCTTAGAAACCTAAAAGTTACTTTAGAGCTATTCAGAAATGTCAGCTAAATTATGTGGCAGGTAACCCAGCAACTGAAAGGTCGCTGGTTCGAGTTCCAGAGCAAGGATTAATTGCTCTGGAGAAATGTCTGCAATGACTAACATGGGAAGTGCGTCATTCCTCTTTTCAATTTTGAAATTGCACCTTGTGCATTCTATTACATCTTTCAAGCGGAAGTTTAAAGCTGGACAGTTCTCGCAGAATCTTCTCTTTGTATGGAGTCCAATTTGGTTAACAAAAAGATGTAATGGCTTATTTGATCAAATAGTTGTTTCATACTGAGATTGTTACAGGTGTACTGATAAGGACACGTGACATTTCTCTTAATGCTAACCTTAGAACTGGAAACCATTGTTCACATGCATCTGATCTTGCCTCTTTCCGGAAAAAAATGGAGATGGCCATGTGCTCAAAATTGCAACTGATTCTACAAGAAACCTTAAACATGGCCTTGTCCTTGTAGCACCTTCCCAACCAGAGAACAGTGCTGCTCTCTGTTGGAGTGGAATTACACACATCTTAACAAGTGTTGTTCCTTTCAATTCCAGAAACATGGCTACATATAGACTCCATTCTTTATTTGAAAAACATGTAATTTTAGTGTTAACTACTTTCAAAGAGTGCATCTAGGGTTGACATCTCAGGTACAGAATGTAGAAAATGTAAATAGAAATCACACAGTAAATTAGGCCGGGTTTCAATCCGATCGTAGGCATTAAAGGCGATTTCTGATTGAGCCGAAATGTGCAGCTTTTACTGTGAATAGGATTTCCTTGGACATTACCTTTAAAAGCCGCAATGCCTATAACCTACGATCGGATTGAAACCCGGCCCTAGTCAGGTCTGTGGAATTAAAGTGTGTGTGCTCGGCAAGTCAAGGTTACAGAGGACATAATTACTCATACACAGACAAATTAAGGAATCATAAGTGCCCCGTGTTTAAATAGAGCTACGCCCTGAAAACACCTACTCAGTGATCTCTAACATGGACTCCTTCTGGATACACAGGACTCATATCCCACCCTGTCTCTGACTCCATTGCTTCAGTCCATCCACAAGCAGTGTGAATCTGATTGTCCCCGGATTTACCACTCGGGTGGATGAGAGAATGCAGCCGTCAGTCAGACTTGAGTCCTCACAGCAGTGCTCAGCCATTTGGGGTCTGTGCGTCTCCAGTTGCATAGTCGACTGTTAGTAATCCAGTGGGGCCATGAGCAGCTGCAGCTCTTTGAAGGCGCTGCCGTGGCGTCCCACCTGGTCGGCCTTGTTCTTCACCACGTTGCTGAGGTTCTTCAGCTGCTTGTAGCATGCCTTGCACTTCTGGTGGCTGGGCTCAAACACAAAAAAAAACAACTCACAATATGCAATGGAAATGGCCTGCCTCACTGTGGCAGAGTCTGAAATCTATCCAAATGTATCAGTCTTTCTGCAAGCAATATTGGATGAATTACGGAGCTAGAACCCTTAAGAACAATGGTTCTTTAGTGATGGGCTGCATAGTGTCACTCTCCAGGAACAGGATTAGTGACCATTGCATTAACGCACACTTCAGATAGATGGTTAAAAGTTCAAGCCGGTTTAGGTTTCCAAAATGGGGCCTAAACTCACCGTTCCTCCCGTGTTATATCCACTCCAACAGAGGGGGGCGCTGTCAGCGTGTCTGAGATGAGAGGCCAGAAACGCTTCAGGATCAGCTTCAGAGAGGTGCAACCCGTCTGCACGTAACTGACCACACGGGGAGAGACGATGGGTCAACACACATTTATACCCAAACATGGATTTGTTATCACTTTCATCTCTGCTGTCTCACCTCTCATACTTGCTTTGCAGCAGCTCTTCAATCTGGGGCAGGATAGAGGTACACAGGTCCAGTTTCCATAGAGACCTGGGGGGGACAGGTCAAATTACTGGTCATGGTACCAACACAATGAGTGAAAGTATATGTGTGGCCTCCTTTGCTAAATAAGATCTGTAGTCTTGTTGTGCGCACGCGTTTCAACATCCACTCACGGTTTGAGGTTAACGATGTTGAGGATGTCCACGACGATAGAGAGATCCTTCATCGAGACGGCCGAGTCCAAGGAGGTCTGAAGACAAGAGCAGCAACCACAACAAAACACTGAAGAGGCAGCCAGTAACGTCTCTCCATACTTCATGGCCACAAACAGCTAATCAGTCAAGGATGTTGTCCCGAGTTTAACATTGAAAGTCGAGTCATTATTTATTTCAAGTGATGTCAGCGCGGTCTGTTAAGCGCCATACCTTAACGTCCCCGCTGCCCCACACAGCTCTGATGGTGTCCAGGTTCTTGTGTCGGCTGGTGAGCATCACACACATGGTGTCATGGCCCTTTCTGATCTGGGTCAGAGCTTCGTCATCACCCAGCACACTGGGCCGGTTGTTGCGAGCAGGCTAGGACAGAGATACGCAAACGTATATAACCTGGTAAATACACACCCCTGTTCGATCACCCTCTAAACCTACATACATTTAGGGGTCAATTCCATTTCTATGCGCATGTGTTTAAAAAATATTTAAGAAGCTGACCATCTTGTTTTTGTAATTGTTTTATGCGTACACAATGTAACTAGGTGATTGGAGCATTTCTGAGTGAATTTGAAAACTGTACCACTATGGTAGGTTTAATGTTGAGCTGATTTTACATGTTGATCAGTGACTGATATGCATTAAATTACTATTTGTGTTCCATTTCATTCTATGCCCAGTTTATCTTATGGGGCTTGTGGTAGAGATGAAGTCTGAAGTTAAAGACAGTGGAGATGTCAGAGGCTAATAATAGGAGAACTGTACTATTCCACTGATCTACTGGCGCCGGCAGCATCATCCAAGTGGGTGCTACTTGTTGGCAGTGAAGGAGTAGCTAGCTAGCGGCCTTTCTACCTACAAAGTCAAGTGGCTAAGCAAAAGGATAGCTGTGAGGACGGCAAGGTGCTCTCTTGAATCATTCCTGACCCGCTGGCCGTGACCGTCATGCTGCTCCATCCCTGTGACCGTGATTCTGCCTCCCACCACTCGGTGCTACCAAAAGTAGCTGCTTCAGTTCCCATGCCGACTTCCTGACTTTGCTTCAGTAATTATTCTGGCTACTTGTATGTGTATTAATACACTGCATGCTTATCGATTTCAGTTTTGTATTGAAGGCTTTACGAGTGTAATAAAAACATTAACTTATATACTAAATTCCAATGACATGACGATTCGAGATGGCAAACAATATTTTAATTTCATGACCTCACAAACAAATCTGCTGCTTTGAAACCGTTCCATGGCGATTATAAACCATAAGAATACATTTGAATGTATAGCAATCTTTGGTTTTGGTGGCAACCAAGAATTTGTTCCTAATTGACTTGTAATAGTTAAATAAATACATTCAAAATTCAAAAGACAGCATCTGCTATGTAAGACTGGTCGATTTTTCTCAAAAATCAGCTTCTGGCGCCAGCAATTTGACCAGTCTATACCAGATGACAGGAGCATCACTATCTTCCTGGGTACACTCCTCACACAGTAAGTAGTGTGAGGAGCACTGTGCAGGTGGCAAGCCTGAATCTCTGGGAACGCGAGCAGTACGAGCTAAGAAACATAGTGATTATCCGCTGGCACAGCCAGCAACTGCATGAGCTGGAGCAACTCTGCCTGGCCAACTGGCACATAGAGGTGGAGCGCAGGGTTTACTTTTACAGTGTGGGAGTGAGAGAGACCCAAGGCAGACTGCTCCTGCTGGCTCTCTGATGTCACTGATCAGAGGAGAAAGACTTGGGTGAGTGAAGAATGAGGGCCTCTACTGTGAATGGACTGTTGAAATAATAAATGACTTAGTTCTAATAGTAATAAGATAAGAAAAGATGTGATGAGATTTTTTTATTATTATTCATAAATACATTAGAATTTAACCATACAAATTGTGATGTCTGAGTGAAATTTCTCCATGGTAAATGAAACAAACGTGTGTGTTATGCATGTATATACACACTCACAGGCAGGAAATCTCCCACGTTGAGTCCTATTGGTTCATTCCTGGTGGAGAGGATGACGCTGGGCTGGGGTTTGGCCTTCGCCATAGCAACGACCGGTGGGGGGGCTGGGTGGGGTGCGGGGGGGTGGTTAGAGGTCGGAGGTCGTGTGGTTACCACGGGGATGGGACGGGGCGCCGTGGCGACCATGGTAGGCTCCACCCTCAGGACCGGAGTGAACGATGCCACAGGAAGGTTTAACAACAGGCTGGGCTGCAGTGACACACACCGATACTAGAAACAAATCTAACTTATGTACAGAGAAACTCACACTGACAGACAATCCCACATACACACAAGCATGACAAAAAACACAAATCAGTCACACATACAACAGTACAGGTGTAGAGTACAAACCTGCTGTCTGTCAGTCATAGGAGTCATGAACTCCACCAGCCCCTGGTTAGCCCTCACCACAAAACTCTCTGACAAAAAGAGAAAAGAGGGAGAGAGAGAGAACTTGAATATGAGTGCCGGAGTCTGGTGAAGCGGACCCCACATGCACCTTGACGATGGGGTTTGGAGCCCCAGCTCGACCGGCTGCGCCCTTCACTTCTTTATCCATCTCCCATTCTTTACTTCCAAATAAATATATAAAAATATTAAAATGCAACAAAACAACTTGAATATGAAACTC
The DNA here is from genome assembly GCF_045791955.1 of Oncorhynchus clarkii lewisi. Classification (NCBI taxonomy): domain Eukaryota; kingdom Metazoa; phylum Chordata; class Actinopteri; order Salmoniformes; family Salmonidae; genus Oncorhynchus; species Oncorhynchus clarkii. The sequence continues at coordinate 54,199,254 of NC_092152.1, forward strand.
AGGACAGCAACACATCTTATACACAACAGATCAATGTGATAGTTTAACCACAAACACAAATGTAATACTGCTCATACTAACGGCTTGGTAGAAGGGACTCACCATCTTCCAAGGGGGCAGGGAAGGGCTCACTCTTTGGGGGGGTGCGAGCTGGAAGGGGGAAACAAGGAAGACTTTTAGTATGAAATTCAAGAATGATTAAGACACTGCTAGATGTTAATGTAGTAATACATGCATTCTGCTGTTCGTGTGAACACTGAATAGATAGCAATGAAACGTAAGGTGTACTATCAGCCTACAGATGGCGCTCTTTGGCTGGAAGATCTCTTTGTAGTCCTCGGGGTTACGGATCTCGGCCGAGGACTCCTTCTCGTCCTCGCTACTGGGGCTCCTCCTCTCCCCCTCGGGGCTGCGGCGGTCTGACTCAGAACTCTGCTTTACCCTGGAAGAGCACACCCCCAATTAGTCTGCTTATTGCCACAACGGAAACTAACGGATGCTGTTTTGATGCAGTATTTGCTATAACATATGCTATTTAGCAACGTGCATACATGTTATATATGGGTGGTCCCTGGGCATGGAAGCCACCTGGCATTGCAAGCACCATGCCCTACCAACTAAGCTACAGACGACCACATGATTTGAACCGCTACGATTTTAAATCAACTCATAAGTGGTTTTGTTGAAAACAGATTCCGTAGCATATAGGGCACAAACACTAAATCCGAGTTTAGTGTGCCCATCTCACGTTAGGGTTCGCTCCATAGAAAGTAGAATAGCGGCGTTTGGAAGTGGGCAGTACCTCTGTGTGCTGCAGGTGGTCAGGGGTCGGTCGTAGTTGCGTCGCAGCGTGGATCCTTTCGGGGAGGGCTCTGTGAGTGGCTGGTCGTCCTGGATTACGCCTTGGATCACAGAGCCAGACTTCTTCACCCGCGTCAAATCCACCACGTAGGATGAAACATTAGTCAGATTGTACGACACGCCAATCTTGGAGAGAGATGAGGGGGGGAACAGTAGAGCAAAAAACACAAGGGGTTGGGTAAAACTAACAGTACCAGTGACAGTAATACATGTAAAATCGTCATGCTGACACCACAGATTCACATAAAGAATCCCTAATAGTCATTTAATAAGATCCCTATGGCTCACACACACGCACGGTTGCAGTAACACAGTAGTTACATAGTAATAGTAACATTAAAAGAGTAACCCCCCCCCCCCCCAATTTTTTTAAAATTATAAATAAACACCAACTCTCGCACTTGTCTTTTCCTACTAGCACTGACTTTGCGGAGGAAAAATGTACTTACAAATGACTGAAATGTGGTTGTCTCACCGAGCCATCTTAAGATGAATGCACCGACTAAGTCGTTCTGGTTAAGTGTCCGCTAAATGACTCAAATGTAAAAAAAAAATGTAAAAAGCAATGCCATTCTCACACACCAGCTGGTGGTTGCAGATAGCCAGGTCTGCCACCTTGCCCCAGCCCACTGGCACCACATCAAAGCAGCGGTTGGGCTCCCAGCCATACACATGGAGAGAGTCCACAGCGCCACTATACAGACAGCAGCCATCCAGGTTAAAGGCCAGACACCTGGAGAGAGAAATGTTTATATACAGTATAGTGTGTTAGTTGCATCTGAACTTCTAATATCGTGGTGTCCCGCCAACCACACTTGTTATTAGTGACGGTAGCCCTCACCTGACTGGTCCCATCTCTCCCTCTGAAGAGCCAATCATCTTGAACTTTTCCAGATCCCACAGTTTGATGGTCCTGTAGGGAACAGACATACACAAAGGCATTCCGCTTTAGTAATGGAGTTGAAGCCATCGTAAGCAAGTGTGTGTGTGTGGATACCATACCGGTCAGAGCTGCCTGACGCTAGCAGATACTCGTTGGGGTGGAACTGGATGATGTTGATGGCTCCAGTGTGTGCTGTAAACTCTGTGATCATCTTCCCTGCAGTCAGGTCCCACAGCTAGGACACACAGGTCAGAGGGCAATATGAGTTCCTGACTGGCACAGCTAGGAATATTATGACGTGGCCCTTAAGAATCAGGTAAGCTGACATCAGATCTGTGCCTATAGAAGGAGAACTTATATGCAAAGGTGTATAACTACCAAACAGGATCGATGAGTTAGCCAGCTGACTTTGATAAACAACCAGAAGTAACTATTGGTTTTCTGGTTCATTAAGAAAGTTACACTTAGATTTGTGTTTTTGGTTCTTGAGTCAATTAGGCCATGCCCATTTCAAGCTTATTTTCCCAAAAAGTTATTTCAGAATACTTAGACAAGTTAGCTGTCTAATTCATTAATTCTCTGAACATACAGTTGAGAGTATACAATAGGGCTCTGCATCCCTGTTCCTGGAGAGCTACCCTCCTGTAGGTTTTTGCTCAAGACCCAGTTGTAACTAACCTGACTCAGCTTATCAACCAGCTAATTATTAGAATCAGTTGTGCTAGATTAGGTTTGGAGGTTTGTAGCTCTCCAGGATCTGGGTTGGAGAGCCCTGGTTTACAAACTGACCACAGTCATGTGAGATGAGAAACATGTGAAAGTAAGCTTCTGACAATGTGTAGGTGGGTTCATGCCTTGATGGTGCTGTCATCACTAGCAGAGGCCAACCATTTCCCATCTGGACTGAAGGCCAGGCACCTCACTGCCTGAGTGTGACCCTGCACAAACACACACATTATGCCATATGAATAATTAACCTTGGTGCTCTTCAGTTGGGCATGAATTACACACAAGTGCAAGTCTTACCTTGTACCTGAACACACAGCCCTTTCTCCGTACATCCCACAGCTGAAAGAGAAAAACTCTGTTTAAGCACAGATATCACATAACAATCCACATACAGTACCAGTCCAAAACTTTGGACACTACTCATTCAAGGAATTTTACTTTATTTCACTATTTTCCACATTGTAGAATCTAAATCAGCACTAATTCTGTGTGTGCAAAGCTGTCATCAAGGCAAAGGGTGGCTACTTTGAAGAATCTCAAATATAAAATGTATAAAATATATTTGTTTAACACTTTTTTTGGTTACTACATGATTCCATGTGTGTTATTTCATAGTTTTGATGTCTTCACTATTATTCTTCAATGTAGAAAATAGTAAAAAGAAAGAAAAACCATGGAATGAGCAGGTGTGTCCAAACTTTTGACCGGTACTCTACATAGTAGAGCTCTTAACAACACTCACTAACGCAGCACACATACACACCTTGATGTTGGTGTCCATGGAACCAGATGCCAGGTATTCCCCAAATGGGTGGAAGTCCAAGCTGCAGATATTGGCCTTGTGTCCCATTAGAGTTCTTAGGACTGGGATAAAAATAGCAAAAATATTGATGTGACATTCTCAGAACAACTGGTAGCCTAGGTCTAGTTGACTAGTAGAAACATCTCCACATCCCACACGCCTAACCTCTCCACACACACACACACACAATATAGGAGAAATGCAGTCTCACTCTTTGCAGCCTCCAGGTCCCATACGCGCAGTGATCCGGACTGTGAGCCAGCCACCACCTGCTCCTCAGAGTTATTAAACTTTACACACTCCACTGGGTTATTATGTCCTGTCAGACTCTGAGAAAGAGACAGGGAGAGAGGGAAAGAGACAGGGAGAGAGGGAAAGAGACAGGGAGAGAGAGGTGGAAATAAGAGTTTTAGTGACAGGCAGCATTCACCAGAAATAAGCAGAGATCAAACTGTACACACACACACACACACTTATTCCCTAATGGTCTCACTAGTCTGTACCATGATGCAGTTGGGTTTGCTGACTGCCCAGATGTTGACTCGGCAGTCCTCTCCCCCAGTGGCTAGCAGACGGCCTGAGTTCTTCCCCAGGGCCAGACACACCACATTACTGGAGTGGGCTACAATCTCCTCTGGAACAGAAAATGATGCACAACACACCATGATTAATCGCTGGGTCAATGAAACTAATAAAATTGTGGGCCTGAATTAAGGTCTTGAAAGGGTGAGTGAAATGGAGACTCGACTCACGTAATCGCCATGATGTTTTGGTGGTGTTGGCCACAGCCATGGTGATTCTTGAGCGTCCAACACTCAACGGAGTGTTGTTATTATTCACACAGAGCTAGCTGGTTCATGTGTGTTGACTGTATGATGAGACCTTTAGCTTCTCTCCAATAAATGAACAAGAGGCAAAGGGAAAATACTTTGTATGACAAATTGTTGATGGTGGCACAACTCATCCGCTTCATGTCCCCTGTCGGCTTCTCTTGAAGCTGAGGGAGGATTATTACAAGCTAGATAGTCGAATATACGCTGTTGGCGTTAGCAAGCTGGTTCGCTAGCTAGTTAGCAGGCTTAGTTAACTTAGCTAGCGGGCTATGTATTGTTAGTTAGCTTAAACAAAACAAACAAAGTAACAATTTATTTCGGGCTGCAATTTGGGCAAATGTCAAAGTCATGCAAATTCTACTAACTTTTAGCTAGTTAACGTAACTAGTAAACGCCTTTCGATGGTTAAACAGTTACGTTGAACTTGATTAACGTTAGCTAGCAACTAACTAGCCAGTTAGCTAAATTAGCATAACTTGCTAACGTTAACAGCTCAATTACTACTGTATAGTAGCTACCTAATTAGATTGCTCGTCCTGGGCAGTGCAAAATATAATACAGAACATACCTGCATTTTTTAGCTAATTGCTAGTAGAACATCTCTAGCTATGATTGGTGAAAAGAGAACGCTTAAGACCGGTATCACTAGCTAGTTGATGCCAACTACGAAATTGCTTTTTGTCTGGCTCCTTCAGTCCTTGTTGATGTCATGTTTGTGCGGCTGTTTACTATGGAACGCCGACCTCAAACCACACTTGCAGTTTAGCAACTGGGTTTTGCGATGAGATCACTTATTCACTTCCGGATGTCTGAAGTCCAGAAAACAGGGTTGCCAGGTCGAACTAAAATGTATATTCCAATGACCACTCAAAACCCTCACACAAAGCCTTAATCCTAGAACCAGCAAGAGAATAGTTTTCCCATAACGTTATCGTGCAAATTAAGAAATAATATCGACGTAACTTGTAACGACGACAGATGACAAATTCGGTTTTCCATCCAAATTATAATTATTACCAACTAAGGTGACTAATAAAATAATTTGTATATGTTGCAATAGAAAATATAATTCGCCTTTATTTTATACTCGCCACATCGTTTTCCATCAATGGATGTCGATTTAACTCGTTTCATTGTAAATAAATCCCTTATGCGCATGTGCATAACTATAGCTAAATCCAACAGGAGAGTTTGAGGGATGAAAATTGGACAAAGGACCTCGAGCTCTCTGTGCAAGAAACACTCGCATAACCTTCAAAAGAATGTTAGGCTATTTTCTGGCCATTGTGCCATTATTGTATGGCTGATGTTAAGACTACAAACCATTATAAATGGCCAATTAGCTAGATTGACTTGTCATTTCAATAGGCATAGGCTAGGCCTACTACAATCTGGGTTTATGGTTGTAATTCAATTTTGCCATGGTTTGGTTTGCTAGATCCAGGTAGCCTATAGCCCTTGATAGCCTACAGTAGCCTAGACACGATGTAAAATGAACAATTTAGCAGTTTGCTCAATTCAAATGTACAGACTAATTTTCCACCAATACTTATTTTCCACCATCATTTGCAAATAAATTCATAAAAAATCCTACAATGTGATTTTCTGGATTTTTTTTCTCATTTTGTCTGTCATAGTTGAAGTGTACCTATGATGAAAATTACAGGCCTCTCATCTTTTTAAGTGGGAGAACTTGCACAATTGGTGGCTGACTAAATACTTTTTTGCCCCCCTCTATGTTGTTGCCCAATAGCCTGCTGGAATAGGCCACTGGGGATGGGGTTGTCATTTAAATCACAAATAATTTAAATAATATATTAATTATATGGATATTACCTTAATAGGCCTATACTTATCATCAACAGTCAGGGTTATTTTTATTTGTTTTACCTGTAGCCTAATCTGACTAACTGTTACCTTCAATTTAATGCATTCTAACAACAGCTGATGCAAATGCGATAGAACTGTGACCATGATCACAATTGATAACTTCCAATTTCATTAACTAAACATGGCCATTAATAATTGCATAGTAACACAACTCTACAACAAATGTATTGTATCAAATGGTAGGCTACAGTAGCCTCCATAGAAATTAATAGGTTACTTAATGGCCAACAGATGTATCCAGGGGCGCAACTTTGGTTTTAGAAGTTGGGGGGACATATATATATATATACACATACATATTTTATCCAGTCGGATAAACATGTCAGACTGCTCGGAGGCGTTCGCAATGGCCCTAAAGCACACCTTTGCCTCGTTTTCTATCACATTCCAATGATAAAACTGGGAGGGACAAAAATGCCATTTCAGAATGTGGCCCCATCCCTAGTGAAATTTGCGCCCCTGGATGTATCACTCTCCACATTCAATGTCAGTTTCATTGTAGCCTTTTCCCCATATCAGAAGCACACGAGGGAGTTCCATAACTTCCATTTATAATTTCCACCCGCGCAGTACTCCAGACCCAAGAAGTGAGGATTCGTATAAGGCGCTCTACGCCTAGTCGTTTCCCTGTGCAACGTCACCTTATTTCTTGATGCGCATCAGTTCTAGCGCATTAATATGTTTTATGGAAAGAGGGTTGGAAATATATTTTTCCATAATGACAAATATAAATAGCCTACCTACAACTGGTAAAAAGTTGTCATGACTGTCTCCTCTCCCTCAAGTGACTCAGCTGCAGCCTCAGGCTCATACACACACCCCTCCGGCCCTCCCCACCACTCAAGCAGCAACAGGCTGCCACACTACCTGATAGTCAGCAGCAGCAGGTCACAGTGAAATATCCATTTTTTAAGAAAAATGCCATGACGGCCCTGGTGCCATTTAGAAGTAGCCCAAAAACCTGCAACCAGTACATTTTCACCTGCTACATGGTTTTCAGTCATTTTCGTAGCAGGTTAGGATATCCTTTTTGCAAACCCTAACCCTGTTCAGTCTCCTAACCTTCTGCTTCAGTATCAAAGTGGCGTTAAGTGTGTTTCCCCGAAGTTCAGACCAGATTCCTGTTCAAACTCTGAACAGAGGAAGAGGTCCATAGAAATAGAAATACAGGGATGGTGCAAAAATGTTTACAATCTCTTTTTGAATTGGAAGCAAGCTCCATTAAAGCGGCAATCTGCCGTTGAAACAATAAGAGGGCAACCCACCTGCTTCGGTAAAAAGCTGAGGGATGGGCCTGGAGAAATGTAGCCACTCTCAAATTCAAAGACAGAGCTATGGATGCAAGGACTGAGCATTCATGATATCAAAATTATAGTTTTAACCATGCTTTGAGGCTATCTAGTGTTTGTAAACAAACATTGGCGTAAAACAAAGTTATATTTTGGGTTCGAATGTGACACAGCAGTTGAACTAAAGTTCACGAGGCATTTATAAGTTATATTCTTCAAAAATCAATAGGTACACATCATGCATTTAAGAATCCGAAAATGGATGTAGCAACTGCCTTTAAGGTCACGTGACCATAAAAGTCCCCCGAATATTAAAACTTGAACATTAAAAAGTTTTACAATAAGTTTGATTTGAAATCATGAAAAGGTTATTTTAATATACATTTATTGAAAACACAAACAATATACTTGTTAAATCGTTGTGAAAAAACAAATGACATAAAATGACAGGTTATTGTTTATATACTGAAATCAATGTAATAATATGTACATTAAGACTGTAGCAATAGTGTCTAGGCTTACATACAGTACCAGCCAAAAGTTGACACCTACTCATTCCAGGGTTTTTCTGTATTTATCCATTGTAGAATAATAGTGAAAACATCAAAACTGTGAAACAACACACGTGGAATCATGTAGTAACCAAAAAAAAGTGTTAAATCAAAATATATTTTATATTTGAGATTCTTCACAGTAGCCACCCTTTGCCTTGATGACAGCTTTGCACTCTTGGCATTCTCTCAACCAGCTTCATGAGGTAGTCACCTGGAATGCATTTAAATTAACAGGTGTTATTTTCATTTGTGGAATTTCTTTCCTTCATAATGTGTTTGAGCCAATCAGTTGTGTTGTGACAAGGTAGGGGGGGATATACAGCAGATAGCCCTATTTGGTAAAATACCAAGTCCATATTATGGCAAGAACAGCTCAAATAAGCAAAGAGAAATGACAGTCAATCATTACTTTAAGACATGAAGGTCAGTCAACACAGAACATTTCAAGAACGTTCAAAGTTTCTTCAAGTGCAGTCGCAAAAACCATCAAGCGCTATGATGACACTGGCTCTCATGAGGACCGCCACAGGACAGGAAGACCCATTTACATCTGCTGCAGAGGATAAACTCATTAGAGTTAACTGCACCTCAGATTACAGCCCAAATAAAAGCTTCACTGTGTTCAATTAACAGACAATTCAACTGTTCAGAAAAGACTGCGTAAAATCAGGCCTTCATGGTCCAATTATTGCAAAGAAACCACTACTAAAGGGACACCGATAATAAGAAGAGACTTGTTTGGGCCAAGAAACAAGAGCAATGGACATTAGACGGGTCAGATGACCTGGCCTCCACAATCACCCGACCTCAACCCAATTGAGATGGTTTGGGATGAGTTGGCCCACAGAGTGAAGGAAAAGCAGCCAACAAGTGCTCAACATATGTAGGAACTCCTTCAAGACTGTTGGAAAAGCGTTCCTCGTGAAGCTGGTTGAGAGAATGCCAACATGTGCAAAAGCTGTCAAGGCAGAGGGTGGCTACTTTGAAGAATATAAAATATGCTAATATGTTTAATACTTTTTGGGTTACTAAATGATTCCATGTGTATTTCATAGTTTGTCTTCACTATTATTCTACAATGTAGAAAACAGTAAAAATAAAAACCCTGGAATGAGTAGGTGTGTCCAAATTTTTGACTGGTACTACGCGTGTCCAAACTTTTGACTGGTACTGTGTTGGCTGATTATAAAAAGGCAAACATTTCTGAAGAGATCAGCCACCATGTTACCCCTGCTTTGACATGCTTCCATTGTATAGGCATATTGAATCACACAAGTTGCTGCCAACTAACTACCAGTGCATCAATATATACTTCCATTTCATTTGTGTATTATTCAAACATGATTTTGGCAAAGCAAGAACAGCAGGTCATTGTCCCATTCCTAGCACCTTGTCTATGCTCATCAATGACTCAGGCAATAACTCACTCACTCACTGGGGAAGCATTAGCTACAGGAAGCTGTTTTCTACAATCTACCCTCCATCACTCCCCTTTGAGGATCTGAGACGACAGTTATCATATCTGCATTTTGATGGCTACACATCAAAAGGTATACTAAAGTGCCTTCAGAAAGTATTCATACCCCTTGACTTATTCCACATTTTGTTGTGTTACAGCCGGAATTCAAAATGGAACACATCTATTTAATCCCTCTCATCCATCTACTGTACACATATACCCTTTGACCCCATAATGACAAAGTGAAATCAGGTTTAGACATTTTTTGCAAATGTATTGAAAATTAAATATTCATACCCCTGGGTCAATACTTCGTAGAAGCACCTTTGGGAGAGATTACAGCTGTGAGTATTTCTGGGTAAGTCTCTAAGAGCTTTCCACACCTGGATTGTGCAACATTTGCCCACCATTATTTTTTTTTTTAATTCTTAAAGCTCTGTCAAATTTCTGTTGATAATTGCTAGACATTCGACAACCATTTTCAGGTACTGCCATAGATGTTCAAGTAGATTTAAGTCAAAACTACTCGGGAACATTCACGGTCTTCTTGTTAAGCAACTCCAGTGTATATTTGGCCTTGTGTTTCAGATTATTATCCTGCTGAAAGGTGAATTCATCTAACAGTGTCTGGTGGAAAGCAGACTGAACCAGGTTCTCCTCTAGGATTTTGCCTTTGCTTAGCTACATTCCATTCCCAAACACAACACATTGACTTTTAGGACAAAAAAAATAAAATTGCTCTGCCACATTGTTTGCGTTATTATTTTAGTGCCTTGTTGCAAACATGTTTTAGAATATTTTTTATTCTGTAGAGGCTTCCTTCTTTTCACTGTCAATTTGGTTAGTATTGTGGAGTAACTACAATGTTGTAAACATTTGCCCATCTACAAATAGCCGCCCTTCTTTGCGAGGAATTGGAAAACCTCTCTGGTCTTTGTGGTTGAATCAGTGTTTGAAAATCACTGCTTGACTGAGGGACCTTACAGATAATTGTATATGTGGGGTACAGAGATGCAAGGTAGTCTTTCTAAAATCATGTTAAACACTATTATTGCCCACAGAATGAGTCCATGCAACTTATGTGATTTGTTAAAGCACAGAATTATTTGGGCTTGCCATTAAAAGGGGTTGAATAATTAACGTAATTCCATGTTGACATTGTGGGGTATCATGTGTAGGTAGGCCAGTGACAAAATCTCTATTTAAATATATTTCAAATTTAGGCTGTATCAACAAAAATGTGGAAAAAGTCAAAGGGTCTGAATACTTTCCCAAGGCACTACATTTCCTATTGCTTATTTATGCTGTGAAGAAATGCACTTGAAATGCAAAAATGTATGTACACGATTGTTATTGTTTGTAATCAAATCATTTTTAAGCATTGTGAAGGATGGGAGCGATAACGATGATTAGGGCCGAGATACAACCCGATAGCGGATTTAGACAATGTGTCATTTATACTGAACAAAAATAAACGCAACATGCAACCATTTCAAAGATTTGACTGAGTTACAGTTCATATAAGGAAATCAGTCAACTGAAATAAATTAATTAGGCCCCCAACCTTAGGATTTCACATGACCTGGGAATACAGATATGCATATGTTGGCCCCAGATGCCTTAAAATAAAAATGTAGGGGAGTGGATCAGAAAACCAGTCAGTATCTAGTGTGACCAGCGTTTGCCTCATCCAGCGCGGCACATCTCCTTCGCATAAGAGTTGATCAGGCTGTTGATTGTGGCCTGTGGAATGTTGTCCCACTCCTCTGTAATGGCTGTGCGAAGTTGGTGTAAACTGGAACACGCCGTCGTACACGTTGATCCAGAGCATCCCAGACATGCTCAACGGGTGACATGTCTGGTGAGTATGCAGGCCATGGGAGAACGGGGACATTTTCAGCTTCCAGAAATTGTGTAGAGATCCTTGCAACATGGGGCTGTGCATTATCATGCTGAAACATGAGGTGATGGCAGTGGATGAATGGCATGACAATGGGCTTCTCGATCTTGTTACGGTACCTCTGTGCATTCCAATTGCCCTTGATAAAATGCAATTGTGTTTGTTGTCTGTAGCTTATGCCTGCCCATACCCCCACCATGGGGCACTCTGTTCACAACGTTAACATCAGCAAATCACTCGCCCACATGAAGCCATACACGTGGTCTGCGGTTGTGAGGCCAGTTGGACGTACTGCCAAATGCTCTAAAATGATGGAGGCCTCTTATGGTAGAGAAATTAACATTAAATTCTGGTGGACATTCCTGTAGTCGGCATGCCAATTGCATGCTCCCTCAAAACTTGAGACATCTGTGACAAAACTACACATTTTAGAGTGGCCTTTTATTGTCCCCAGCACAAGGTGCACTGGGGTAATGATCCTGCTGTTCAATCAGCTTCTTGATATGCCACACCTGTCAGGTGGATGGATTATAAGCAAATGTTGACTGATAGGGATGTGAACAAATTTGTGCACAACATTTGAGAGAAATAAGCTTTTTGTGCATATGGAACATTTCTGGGATCTTTTATTTCACCTCATGAAACATGGGACCAACACTTTACATGTTGCGTTGTTATTTTTGTTCAGTGTAAAAGTCCTTTCCGATTGAGCCAACATATGCAGCATTAACAGTGAATGTAGTCTCTGTGAGAACATTGCCTTTAAACTGTGCATTGCAGACAAAGCACAATCAGATTTAATTTTGACCTTCGTCACATATGCCCAATTCCAAACCAACACCTAGCACCGCATGTAGATCTGAAATAAATATCTGTGAAATTTAGGTAATAGTTCCCCCTTGGTCTAGATTAGCACCTAGATGATAGTGGCTAGTGGTCTATTTGGAATTGGGCATGAGCGTGTGATCTGATGAGCATAGTCTAAAATAAAAAGGTCTGCCATAGGGTAAGATCACCACATCCTTTTCACTAGTTCAGATGAAATTGGTGTGATACATAGACCTAGATTATGAACAATTGGATGTAAACAAATTACAGGCCAAGGTATATGACAACATGTACTGATGACGAGATCATCAGCCCAACAAGGACGATTTCCTCTCCAGATGTGAAGAAAAAGGATAATGATAGAGGGGAGAGGAAGAATTGGAAGGATGGAGGGATAGGGAGAGAGGAAAACCAGATAACCCACAGGGTTCAGCTGAATTCTTTATCCATACCTGGATGTCTTTGTGTACACATCAAAAGTTCCTCCTGAATAACTTAACTGTAGAGTTCCTGGCTGTACTTAGATTCATTCTGTGTATAGAAATACTATGGCAGTCTGCCAAGTTAGAATCTCTTCATCTGTCTGCGCTCCTGTCGTCTCTGCTTCTTCTCATTCACCTCCTCTGGGGCTGCACCAGGGGTCTCGGCCGAAAACCAGGGGCCTAGGAAGTTCACCCACAGCAGGAACATTGCTCGGGCCGGGGCCTGACACACACACACACACACACACACTGATTAAAAGATCAACGAGGGCCATGAGAAAGGGAAAATAAACAACCAGAGAGAGCATACAACAAGTACGGGATAAACTCTTACCAGCAGCCAAAGGTACCAGAAGCAGGAGGAGATGGTGCTGAGCACTTGTAATATAGCAGTTAGCAGGATAACATCCTTCAGATGCCTAGAATGACAAAGAATCCATCATAATGCACCACACTACCACTACAGCTTTGAGAGATCTACCTCTGAAGGGAGATAAGGGCACCATTGTTACATGCATGTTGAACATGCTGTAATACTCACCAATTCGCTCTCACACACACACACACACACACACACACACTGTATGTTCGCACACTCATGTTTGCAAAAACAAACAGACGCCTGCAGTGTGAGCACTCACTCTGCCATCCCCTGCTCCATGTTCAGATCTATTCCACCGTCGAGCAGACTCCCATCCTCACCAAACACTGCTTGGGCCATGGCAGACATGGCGCGGTAACTGCCCACACACACTGCCAGGGCAAACACCAGCGCAAACTACATGGGTGGGAGAAGGAGATGGAGGAAGGAAGAAGAGAGACAGGGGGAATGAGAGCGGGGGAGAAACCAAGAAGAGGAAAGAATAAAGTAGAGCGTTAGTAATCCCCAATCGTCCCCGTTTCAGTTTTACTGCTCAACAGTAGAGGAGCTATCAATGTCAATAACATACAGAGTGAACTCACTCACCCATGTCCAAAACGTTGAAGAGCTATAGAAGACCAAGAGGTTTAACGCAGTGTATATCGCCTAGGAGAGAAACAAGTGTCAGGTGTTGTACTAGTTCCAATTTCCATTCAAAAGGTAACATTGAAAAGCAAGATGGTGTCTTACGTTGGCTCCCAAGATTACTCTGGTGTAGAACTTGAGTGTCGCCTCATTCTCCTCGTAGATTTGCTTCTTGCCTTTAGTTCCGACCTTACCTTTGGGCTGTGTGCATTATAAAAGGTGGGCTGTTAGTGTAGTCAACATTGCAAGGACTTCAGAAGTAAGATAGCTTACCAGCAATTAACCTACTAGCATCAATATGGAGACAGGCTGTGTAGGGTTTGTTAACTAACGTTGGCTCAAAATAATGAATTGGCTTTGATACACATTCGTTTACCATTCTAATAAATTAATTAGTCGACAGGTACACATAACTGAAGGTGAATTAGTTAATGTGGTGTTATAAAGCATAGGAGACTCGTTATCCTATGCGGTCAGCTTGTCTGCCCAACCTGAAACATAAGCAGATCAAAGATCCACCTACCGCCATTAGTTCCTCAACCCTGTGCTGCTGCTTTTTTCACGTACGCGAAGTAGGTCCTTTTTTGACATCGACTTGTACAGTATTGAGCAATTTGGATGGACTGTTATACCAAACACAGGCTTGAAGTTCAACTGTAACGAGATCTCAATGAAGGTAACACATCAGCGTTTAAGAATTATACTTCCGGCGCAGGTAAGACGTCACTAATTTAAATGTGTTTGAACTTTGCAAAATGACTTTGTTGCCATCTTGCGTCGTGAACGTGAATGCATTCAACTACAGTGGTTGTAGTTGTCGCACAATTTTTGTAATTTACAAATTTAACAATAGGCCGACTCAACCAGAACCATTTTGACAGTCATGCCTGACAATAACTATATAGATTAAAACTAAAACATAAGCAAATCAACCATATAAACCTGCTTCAAATATGGGGCCATGTAGATGGTGATCATGAGATCAGCTCCAACCCATACCAGCAGTGTGCAGTGGAAGAGCAGTTCACTGGGCTCCTTTCCTGAAGAGTTCAGTATTACTGCACTCTGTCCTGTTAGGTAAGGTCTGACTGGTTCGAAAGTGTATTTCCATATATTCACCACTTGAGGTCCCCAACTCATAAGACAATCTTTGAATTGTCACATTTTGATGAAGCCACTATAGTGAGAAAAATAAATGGGACCATCTAAAATTAGTGTATAAATGTTGTATTTACTCAGATCACATCACTTATTTATTTTTTTGCATTTCTAATCTCTGAAATCAAAGATTTCCCAAGGGCTCAGGATTTAACCATGTATTCAAAGTCAGACCATTGCAGGGCGCCAGTCATATCAGGAGCGGTTGAAAACTGGAAAACAATGCATAATGAGCAATAAAAACTAACCTTCTCTAACATTAGGAATTGACCGACTTAATTTTAAGTTAATTTCACCACTGGTATTTTATCACCACCATTAGAGGATCCATTTTGATTACCTGAAAACACAATAAAACATTAAATGCAGGGTGAGGTAGAACTTTTAACACAGTAAAACGTTAGTGTACCTCTTGCCAGGGTCCTCGGTAGTTTGGTCAGACTGGGTCGTATCTGCTGTGGACAAATCCTGAGATGCTTGGGTCATGTCTGGCTTCAATGGGCTCATGGTCATCACAACACACAATTTATTCATCACTATTTTCAGCATTTTCTTCAGGGTTCCCTTCCAGGTCAGTCCCAGCAGGAGTTACCAGGGTGAGGTCTGATTGCTCTGGGAGTGGTATAGCAGCACCCTCATTATGCCTTCCAGGGTGGCCTTCATCAGGGTTCATTGGTGCCCATGGTAGAGGCACCGCAGCTGGGGTAACCTCTGTCTTGGGAGGGGCTGGAGGGAGGGTAGCTAACGCTCAGCCCAGTCCAAGCTCTTCTCTGTCCTGGTACCCTAATGATGGAACCAGCTTCCCCCTGAAGCTAGGACAGACAGCAGAGTCCCTGCCCATCTTCCCGAAAACACCTTAAACCCTAGCTCTTCGGAGTATCTTAAATAATCCCCTTCTTCACCTCGAAGATAAATTGTCCTGAACCAACACTTGCACTTGACCCCCTTGTGCTTCTAGTTCCGACCGTGCAGTAATATCTAACAAGTAATCTAACAACTCCACAACAACTAGCTTATAAACAAGTGTAAAGGAAAGAATAAGAATATGTACACTCTGAGAAGTGTTACCACTGGGGGGGATATGTGGTTGTTGGGGGATTAGTGCTTCTGAAGGCATGGTTGAAACCATGTGGGCCTTACTTCTCATCTTCAGATTGGTCAGGCTTTTTTTTTGTTGAACATAAAAGTGTAAAAACAACAGGAAATGAGCTCCAAGTGATTTTAATTTAAGAAATCTGTTCCAAAGTATTCCCATGCATAATAGAGACACGTGATCATATGCTAATGTAAGCTAGCTTTGAAATTATTATGTTTTAGTCAAACATCATATCTGTTTGGGCTTCTTACAGTCAATTTAGAGTCTACAAATTATTTGAAATTATAAACTGGGTGGTTCGAGCCCTGAATGCTGATTGGCTGACAGCCATGGTATATCAGACTGTATACCACAGATATTTTTACTGCTCTAATTACGTTGGTATCCAGTTTATAATAGCAATAAGGCACCTTGGGGGGTTGTGGTATATGGCCAATATACCATGTCTAAGGGCTGTATCCATATACCATGTCTAAGGGCTGTACATCATATCCTAGCCATATACAGTGCATTCGGAAAGTATTCAGACCCCTTCACCTTTTCAAATTTTGTAATGTTAAAGGCTTATTGTAAAATGGATTAAATACATGTTTGTCCTCATCAATCTACACACAATACCCTATAATGACAAAGCGAAAACAGGTTTTTAGAAATTTGTGCACATTTATTCAGAATCAAAAACAGAAATACCTTATTTACACAAGTATTCAGACCCTTTGCTATGAGACTCGAAATTGAGCTCAGGTGCATCCTGTTTCCATTGACCATCCTTGAGATGTTCCTACAACTTGATTGGAGTCCACCTGTGGTAAATTCAATTGTGATTGGACCTGAGAGCAAAAACCAAGCCATGGGGTCGAAGGAATTGTCCGTAGAGTCCCGAGATAGGATTGTGGGCTCTCCTTGTCTCGAGGCACAGATTTGCGGAAGGGTACCCAAAAATGTCTGTAGCATTGAAGGTCTGTAAGAACACAGTGGCCTCCATCATTCTTAAATGGAAGAAGTTTGGAACCACCAAGACTCTTCCTAGAGGAAACTGAGCAATCTGGGGAGAAGGGCCTTGGTCATGGCCTTGGCCAAGAACCCGATGGTCACTCTGACAGAGCTCCAGAGTTCCTCTGTGGAGATGGGAAAACCTTCCAGAAGGACAACCATCTCTGCAGCACTCCACCAATCAGGCCTTTATGGTATAGTGGGAAGCCACTCCTCAGTAAAAGGCACACGACAGCCCGCTTGGAGTTTTCCAAAAAGGCACCTAAAGGACTTTCAGACCACGAGAAACAAGATTTTCTGGTCTGATGAAACCAAGATTGAACTCTTTGGCCTGAAGGCCAAGTGTCACCTTCCAAGGTTCACCTTCCAACAAGACAACGACCCTAAGCACACAGACAAGACAATGCAGGGGTGGCTTTGGGACAAGCCTCTGAATGTCCTTGAATGGCCCAGCCAGAGCCCGGACTTGAATCTGATCGAACATCTCTGGAGAGACCTGAAAACAGCTGTGCAGCGACGCTCCCCATCCAACCTGACATAGCTTGAGATGATCTGCAGAGAAGAATGAGAGAAACTGCCCAAATACAGGTGTGACAAACTTGTAGGATCATACCCAAGAGAACCCGAGGCTGTAATCCCTGCCAAAGGTGCTTCAACAAAGTACTGAGTAAAGGGTCTGAATCCTTATGTAAATGTGATATTTCCATTTTCTATTTTGAATAAATTTGCTAAAATGTATAAAAAACAGTTTTTAGTTTGTCATTATGAAGTACTGTGTGTAGATTGACACAGATTGACCCCCCCCCCCCCCCCCCCATCATCCACTCAAGAAAAAAATCGGCCCACGGCTGAATCTAGTAGATGATCCCTGCTCTAGGAGCTATTGTTAGCTAGATGTCTAATGCTAACATTAGCTAGCTGGCTAACGTTAGCTAGGCTAGGGGTTAGGAGTTAGGTTAAAGGGTTAAGGTTAGGGGAAGGGTTAGCTAAAAGGGTTAAGGTTAGGGTTAAGATTAGGTTTAAGGGTTAGGTGAAGGGTTAGCTAACATGCTAAGTAGTTGCAAATTATCTAAAAAGTAGTAAGTAGTTGAAAAGTTGATAGTTAGCTAAAATGCTAAAGTTGTTCATGATGAGATTCAAACTCACAACCAAACTCACAAAACGTGTTAGATTTATATTTTCATTTGCTTGAAAGTTGTTTTAACTTCAAGAATTGTTCTTGTTTATTTCTGTTGCCATTTTTAAGGCAAATCTATTTTCTCTCAAAGGGAGGAGAGTTTGAGTTTTATTTAAAAATACTCTCTTTATGATAGTGATCTATTATATATTTTATATTCATCTGACAGATTTGATAAAAGTACATCGGAAGTTGCTATTGGCCAATCCAATCAGATTATCAGGATTAATCTGTTATGTGTTTGCTCTTACAAAAGTAGAACGGAGCACTCCTAAAGAAGACAATGCCACCCACCAAAAGGACACTCCTGAAGTGATAACGCATGGACCATGAACTGCTGGTCTGAAGATTGTCAACAGTGACTATAGTGCTGGCCATCCAGTTTTGAACACTTCTGTCTAAAGCAGAATCGGATGTGTTCAAGAGAGGATTGTGTAGGGCAGCCCCCAAAGTGACTCTTCTTATTGACTGTATACAAGAATTTCCTCTGTGTTGTCTTAGAAATTGTAGGTCTGATATCTGATGTACAGTAATACTATTGGCCAACAACTCAGATTTGGAATGCAAACAACCCAGATGCTTATAAAAGGGTCCTTGGTTGTCTCTTTCTCGTACGTTCTTGACCTGCACTGGTGAGATACCTACACTCTTTCTTTCTCTCTCCAATGAGATATGGGCCATGGCCATTTCTTTCTCTCTCTGACCATGTTTCAAATAATGCCTTGTAATGCTTGTTAATGCTTTGTAACTGTAGCGCATGCCTTTAAATGTTACCATTCAATTTACAAAGTAATGAAATACACTTGTATTTAGAATTCCATTCTCAGGCATTTCTTCATTGCCTATTACTGTGACTCAACTATAGTGTTCTTGCATATATTACTATTTAATTCAGTTAATAGGATTTACATAACACCACAATTAAAAAGCCAAGTCAATAAGAGTATGAATAACATAACCCCTGATTCAATTACATCTTAAACATTGCTCAGAAGGGGGAAAAAAAGTAAATCCAAAGACAATAAAATAAGTCAGATATATTGCCTTAAAAATCCCTCTACAATGGTTCAGTATTGTGGAAAATAAACTCTTGCTTCAAGTAAGTGCATCATTTTTCAAAGTGCTTAAGGATGTGGTCTTATATAAAACAGCATGAACGTTGTAGGCTGGATGGAAGAGCTTCTACTAACTAAACCGTTTTGAGGTAATGGACCCAGAAGAACCAGTCAAATACATTTCCCTCTTCACCTAAAATATTAAACCGATTCTAGCCTTTGTGCCAGTCGGTTTCCTCTTCAGCAAACACCTTGTTGACCACAAAAATAGTCTGCACTCAGAAAAAGCACTTGGGATACAAAGACTTTACAGAGAAGGCAGATTTCAGTATTCATAATTACATCATTTCCCAATTATATCTCATTTGCATTACCCTTGAAGCACTTTAATGGCACTTTTCACAAGGAAATATTCCCCTTTGGACTCATTCCCAGAGAAACCGAGACACTCAACAACACCTGCTCAAGCAGGGAAAGTATGTTTTTTTTAGAGGACTTGAGAGCTAGCTACCGTGTTGACTCCATCATGGTTGCAAGGAACCTCGAGTTGAAGCCAATGAAGCTTTGAACGCTAGACCATGTGCTCGGAGAGCGTCTGCATTGCTCTAGAAATTCACCTTTACACTTATTGTTGACCCTCCTTTGTGTTTTCAAAGGAACGTGTTAGTAGAAAATAGATTGTCATGAAGAAAAAGCACCGTCACATTAAATGGCAGTAGCACAACACACTTCACCACCAGTCTTTGGCTGAGTTCCCAATACTCAAACTTCCTCAACACCTTTCCCTCATTACCACTGACAGATGAAAGGACTGGATAGGGTTTCCCTTCACATTGCTCTCACATGTCATGTCCAGACAGACCAGTGGTGGTACAACCACATCAGTGATTTATTGGGAGGAAAGGATATGATGAAATTAAGCTATTGAGAGACACCATCCCTCTCCCTCATTTCTCTGGGGCCTTCCCCAAGTCATAGATGGCTTTATTCTCCAGGATCTCCACTTTCTCCCCTGCAGGAATCAGTGTGTTGGCCACCATGGCCCTGGTCACTGATTGGATGGGGATGGACATTGCCGTGGGAAACATGGAGGAAATAGGGCCCAGGACCTTCCTGAAAAACCACTCAGTAGGCCGGCTCTCCTGCCTGTCAACCATCAGCACCCTGGGAGGAAAAAAAAAAAAGAGGAAGAATTCAGTTGTGAGTTGTTACGATTTAAATAAGTTACTGCAATAAACACAGAATCAAAACATCTCAGTGTATTTATGCAATGAAACGCAACACTGATCACTGGAGAAATGTGTATATTGCTAATCGTGACATGGGTGTGAGATATTTACCTATGGTCACTATTTGTTTTGCCATGACTGATAAGGTAATGAACAAGTGAGTCATTGCTCCATAGGAACATTTTTTTGTTTGTTGTTTTAACACATGACCAATGCAAACAAGACTTACGCAGGGCGATAGACAGAGAACCTCTCAAAGCCCAACGGTTCAATGTCTGCCTCCACTTGTCCCTGGAGAGGCAAACATTTGCATTTATGAGGCCTTCATTATGAAAGGCTATAATTGAGGTGTCTTTACTCTGGTGAACATATTACCTTCACTTTGAGATAGAGAAAACCACTGGTTTTGTCAGCCCCTTTAGAAGACTCTAGGTTGAAGTGTGAGCAGCCACCTGCCTTGGCGAGCTCTGCTGACTTCAGGACATAGTCATGGTCAACACGGATGAATCCATCCTACAATGACAGAAAGATAAGAGAAAATGTGTACATATTAATCTGCCTTTGACCACGACATGATCCAAGCAGGTTGTGTCTGGTGGGTCATCTCAGCAAGCCATGACACCCACCATCTCATATCGTTCTAAAATCATTCATGTAGATAGAAACATAAGATAAGAATTTCTGCATCATTATTTTGATCTCTGAGAAATTAAGCTGATTGATTGCACCCGAATTGGCCATTTGAATTTATGGGATTCATATATTAGTCAATAAATATAGTATCTCACAATGAGTAAGACATGAGGAACCTAAAGAAATAGTCAAAAGCCACCAGCGGACCCCCCACACCAATCCCAACCCAACAACGACTATAAAGTATCAGTTCTGTAAGTCTGAGAAGTAGTATTGAGTTGCGGCTCTGAGTATTGTTTCTTCATTCTATGTAATGTATTCTCAGTGAATTTTAGTGGTGATTTTCTTTCCCTGTTCTGAGAAATTTGTAATTGAAATTGTTAGATTTATGTCCCATCCTACATCCTGATATTACCAGGTTCTGACCACTGGATGGTGCTGTTCCTGCTATTAGGTGATTAATAGTTCACCCCCCCCCCCCCCTTCAATGTTAAAGGGATAGTTTACCCAAATTACAAAATTGGATTTTGGTTTCCATACCCCAGGGCTTCTTAAACTAGGCCTTCGGAACCCCAAGGTATTGCACGTTTTGGTTTTTGCCCTGGCACTACACAGCTGATTCAAATAATCAACTATCATCTTTGATCATTTTAAATCAGCTGTTTAGTGTTAGGGCAAAAACCAAAACGTACACCCCTTGGGGTCCCGAGGACAGGAAACACTGCCTTACCCTGTAAGCTTTTTATGGAGTAGGTAATGACATAAAAATTTGGGTGAACTGTCCCTTTAACATTGAGGGGGGGGGGGGGGGGGCATCACCAAATTCACAGGGAATACACTGTATAGGATGAAGAAACATTAAACATACTACTTGTCAGACACAGAGAACTGATACTAAACTCAGCAAAAAAGAAACGCCCTCTCACTGTCAACTGCGTTTATTTTCAGCAAACTTAACATGTGTAAATATCTGTATGAACGTAACAAGATTCAACAACTGAGACAAACTGAACAAGTTCCACAGACATGTGACTAACATAAATTAAATAATGTGTCCCTGAACACGGGGGGGGGGGGGGGGGGGGTCAAAATCAGAAGTAATAGTTAGTATCTGGTGTGGCCACCAGCTGCATTAAGTACTGCAGTGCATCTCCTCCTCATGGACTGCACCAGATTTGCTGTGAGATGTTACCCCACTCTTCCACAAAGGCACCTGCAAGTTCCTGGACATTTCTGGTGGGGAATGGCCCTAGCCCTCACCCTCCAATCCAACAGGTCCCAGATGTGCTCAATGGGATTGAGATCCGGGCTCTTCGCTGTCCATAGCAGAACACTGACATTCCTGTCTTGCAGGAAATCACACACAGAACGAGCAGAAAGGCGGGTGGCATTGTCACGCTGGAGGGTCATGTCAGGACTAGCCTGCAGGAAGAGTACCACATGAGGGAGGAGAATGTCTTCCTGTAACGCACAGCATTGAGATTGCCTGCAATGACAACAAGCTCAGTCCGATGATGCTGTGACACACCGCCCCAGACCATGACGGACCCTCCACCTCCAAATCGATCCCGCTCCAGACTCCAGGCCTCGGTGTAACGCTCATTCCTTCGACGATAAACGTGAATCCGACCATCACCCCTGATGAGACAAAACCGCGACTCGTCAGTGAAGAGCACTTTTTGCCAGTCCTGTCTGGTCCAGCGACAGTGGGTTTGTGTCCATAGGCAACGTTGTTACCGGTGATGTCTGGTGAGGACCTGCCTTACAACAGGCCTAGAAGCCCTCAGTCCAGCCTCTCTCAGCCTATTGCGAACAGTCTGAGCACTGATAGAGGGATTGTGCGTTCCTGGAGTAACTCTGGCAGCTGTTGTTGCCATGCTGTACCTGTCCCGCAGGTGTGATGTTTGGATGTACCAATCCTGTGCAGGTGTTGTTACACATGGTCTGCCACTGCGAGGACAATCAGCTGTCCATCCTGTCTCTCTGTAGCGCTGTCTTAGGCGTCTCACAGTGCGGACATTGCGATTTATTGCCCTGGCCACATCTGCAGTCCTCATGCCTCCATGCAGATGATCAGGGACACTGGGCATCTTTCTTTTGGTGTTTTTCAGAGTCAGTAGGTAGCCCTCTTTAGGGTCCTAAGTTTTCATAACTGTGACCTTAATTGCCTACCGTCTGTAAGCTGTTAGTGTCTTAACGACCGGTCCACAGGTACATGTTCAATGAGCCATGAACAATTAATGAACAAGCATGGGAAACAGTGTTTAAACCCTTTACAATGAAGATCTGTGAACCTATTTGGATTTTTTATTTTTTTTTATCTTTGAAAGATGGGGTCTTTTGAAAGAGGGACGTTTCTATACTTGTCGTTGGGATGGGATTGGCGTGGGGTGTCCGTGTGTAGCTTTTGACCATTGGATAAATCATTGTCAGAAAAAAAAGTTTGGTCCAAATCGGATGTTAGGTACTATATTTATTGAATATTATACAGTGCCTTGCGAAAGTATTCGCCCCCCTTGAACTTTGCGACCTTTTGCCACATTTCAGGCTTCAAACATAAAGATATAAAACTGTATTTTTTTGTGAAGAAACAACAACAAGTGGGACACAATCATGAAGTGGAACGACATTTATTGGATATTTCAAACTTTTTTAACAAATCAAAAACTGATAAATTGGGCGTGCAAAATTATTCAGCCCCTTTACTTTCAGTGCAGCAAACTCTCTCCAGAAGTTCAGTGAGGATCTCTGAATGATCCAATGTTGACCTAAATGACTAATGATGATAAATACAATCCACCTGTGTGTATTCAAGTCTCTGTATAAATGCACCTGCACTGTGATAGTCTCAGAGGTCCGTTAAAAGCGCAGAGAGCATCCTGAAGAACAAGGAACACACCAGGCAGGTCCGAGATACTGTTGTGAAGAAGTTTAAAGCCGGATTTGGATACAAAAAGATTTCCCAAGCTTTAAACATCCCAAGGAGCACTGTGCAAGCGATAATATTGAAATGGAAGGAGTATCAGACCACTGCAAATCTACCAAGACCTGGCCGTCCCTCTAAACTTTCAG
The DNA here is from genome assembly GCF_045791955.1 of Oncorhynchus clarkii lewisi. Lineage (NCBI taxonomy): Eukaryota > Metazoa > Chordata > Actinopteri > Salmoniformes > Salmonidae > Oncorhynchus > Oncorhynchus clarkii. Next base: position 54,223,183 of record NC_092152.1, read on the forward strand.
CTCATACAAGGAGAAGACTGATCAGAGATGCAGCCAAGAGGCCCATGATCACTCTGGATGAACTGCAGATATCTACAGCTGAGGTGGGAGACTCTGTCCATAGGACAACAATCAGTCGTATATTGCACAAATCTGGCCTTTATGGAAGAGTGGCAAGAAGAAAGCCATTTCTTAAAGATATCCATAAAAAGTGTTGTTTAAAGTTTGCCACAAGCCACCTGGGAGACACACCAAACATGTGGAATAAGGTGCTCTTGTCAGATGAAACCAAAATTGAACTTTTTGGCAACAATGCAAAACGTTATGTTTGGCGTAAAAGCAACACAGCTCATCACCCTGAACACACCATCCCCACTGTCAAACATGGTGGTGGCAGCATCATGGTTTGGGCCTGCTTTTCTTCAGCAGGGACAGGGAAGATGGTTAAAATTGATGGGAAGATGGATGGAGCCAAATACAGGACCATTCTGGAAGAAAACCTGATGGAGTCTGCAAAAGACCTGAGACTGGGACAGAGATTTGTCTTCCAACAAGACAATGATCCAAAACATAAAGCAAAATCTACAATGGAATGGTTCAAAAATAAACATATCCAGGTGTTAGAATGGCCAAGTCAAAGTCCAGACCTGAATCCAATCGAGAATCTGTGGAAAGAACTGAAAACTGCTGCTCACAAATGCTCTCCATCCAACCTCACTGAGCTCGAGCTGTTTTGCAAGGAGGAATGGGAAAAAATTTCAGTCTCTCGATGTGCAAAACTGATAGAGACATACCCCAAGCGACTTACAGCTGTAATCGCAGCAAAAGGTGGCGCTTCAAAGTATTAACTTAAGGGGGCTGAATAATTTTGCACGCCCAATTTTTTAGTTTTTGATTTGTTAAAAAAGTTTGAAATATCCAATAAATGTCGTTCCACTTCATGATTGTGTCCCACTTGTTGTTGATTCTTCACAAAAAAATAGTTTTATCTTTACGTTTGAAGCCTGAAATGTGGCAAAAGGTCGCAAAGTTCAAGGGAGCTGTATGATTCCTAGAAATTAAAATGGCCAATTTGGATGCAATAAATTATATTTCAATAAAATAACGTTGCTAATCGAATGCTCATCTCGTCTTTTTCTCAAAACAAAAATAATTTCAGAAAAATCTAACATGGCGGGTGTCGACATCCTCTTTCTTTTCTAGTGACCCTCATGGTACATGTTCAGCTCTGTATAGTTGTTAGGAATTCCCTATCATATTCATATGAGTACTCATCCAGATACAGTATACACAGGGATCTCTATATAATCAGTGACCGTGAACTCACAGCCCCTGCTTTGGCTTTGGTCGTTCCCAGGCAGCAGTAGCCAACATCATGCCCTTGGAATACTGCAGCATAGTCATCCAGTTTCTCAAAGTCCACCACCTCCTGCACCTGAAAGAGGACAGAGAACAATACGAGGCCAATCTTTAGAATGGAATAAATGGGATGTAGGCTTCTTGTTGTCTTTGTTGTAGTCTGCACACATTTAATGGTATCGAATGTACTTTATTCAAAGCTCATGGTAGGGTGTACGGTGACGCGGCAAACATCGGACGCTATATGAGAACTTGTGAAAATGATTTGAAAACATAAAATGTGGCAGTTGTTTCCCATGTCTAAAGATCCCAATACTGTAGGTTATGATATTTACGAGATATGAGCCCATACGTAAAGCAAGTGCCATGCAAAGAACGTTCAAGTCTGTGGGACAGACCTTTTTGTGAAACCCGCGAAATCAGTGTGTTCTTACTTGCTCTTTGTGATGGGTATTCCTCAACCTATCAGAGTAAGATCGATGTGACATTGTATTGCCGATAAGTATGGGAAAGTCCTGAGGGTGTTTCACGGTCATGGGACGTCTTTTGACTGAAATATAACGTTTTTCCTTCGCTTCTGTCGTCAGTTGTTTTCAAAGACACTAAAAAAATATATAGCAGGCTGCAGTTCACAAAGTAAAGCTTCACAGCTACGTTTTGATGTATGGGTTGTCAGGGATTGGTCCTAGCAGCGCACTCCGTCTCTTCTGTGCCTAGGCTAATTATTTACTGCAGTATATCCTCCCATCACCAGAGCAACTCATTAACACAAAAACTAACATTACAATGTAACCCAACTCAATGGTAGGCGTACCTTAACTTACTTCTATCTTATTTAACCAGTAGCCTTCTGTGTTATAGCTCAGACTTAGTGAGAAGTGTGCATCTATGCTAGGCTGTGTGTATCTGTGTTAGACTGTGCTTGATGTGGTGTGTGTGTGTTGTGTGATTGTATGGGGATGCTGAGAAGTGTGTCTGCGTTAGGCCGTGGGTGTCTTACAAGTATTTCATTTAAAAATAAAGTAGTATTGTAATTTCATAAATTGTTAATATCTTAGTTTTTCATAAAGCATTAATATTTGTAAATGATATGACCACCTTACCTTCAATTATTGGGCTTAAATTACTGTCATTATGTACAGCACTTTAATTGAGGAATTTGTACTTTTATTTTAAAAATCTCTGTTCTACATCAGCCCTAGCCCTTGATCATGACTCTCAGTTCCATTACATTAGATACAAGTGTCATTGGAGGAAGGCATCTCCTTTAGGGGGGAGTTTTGTTAAGAGCTGCAACGCTTGGCCTGCATATTAACATGAATTGCTTGTGGTACAGTTTTGGAAGCATAAGGACCTTATCTTTCATATCTGTGAGAAATTATACAAAAATAAATAAAAAAGTTCAATTGATACACACCTTTATAGGGTTAAGGTTCCCACACAGCCATATTTTCACGTTACAGCGCCTGTTTACGGAAAACAGTGCTAATTAGCCATCTGCGTCCCTGATCCCGTGTGTAAACGGAAGACAGACGACACAAACGTGTTGTCACTGACAAATACTGTCGGCTGCAACTGTGTTAAAACTGTACAGTAGGTGTGTATTTAGCATTTGTGAAATTATTTTGATGTGATATGAAAGTAGAGGGATTTATATTTTTAGAACTGTACCGCAACTGAGAATCGATTCACGTTTAGATGGAGTTTTGGGCTGTTTTGGTTTCCAGAGCCAATTCGTCCTTTAAACAGAACACATAAGGTCCTCGGACTAAGGAGTAACATCTTAAAAAACGTGCTAAATATAAAAACAGGTGATTTGGTGCCATTATTGACTAGTAATGAACATTGATTGACCTTTCCCGTTAACTTGAAAATTAGATATCTCAGCAATGGTAAATCCTTTCCTCATGAAATAAAGTGTTCTGTATTCCGGACAAGCTTCTCTGTGACATAGAATACAAAGTATAACACCAGAACCAAAGCTATTTTTTTCCCTTAACACCCTACTCATAGGTGTGTTACTTTGCCAAATAGAGCAGAGCCCGGTGTCCCAAAAGCATCTAAATGCTAAATTCATCTTAGAACCAAAGGATCCTATGGTTCTAACGATGAACTTACCCTTAAGATGCTTTTGGGAAACCAGCCCTGCTTGAAAAGGCAACAATACATTGACAATAAGACAAGTCGCACACCTACCAGGTTCTCAAACGCTTTGTCTTCAAATGTGAGCTGCCGCCTTCCGATGAGAGTGATCTTCGAGAAAAGCTTCCTCTCCACAATCTCTTTCAGTAACTCCTTGCCTGTCTCGCCAGAGGCACCCAGGATAAAACAACTTTTATTCTTCTGTCTGAAGTCCTCGGCCAGTGTTTTCAGGTCGTGTGTCATCCTGAAGGACAAAACAAGACAGTGCTTCACCACAGAGGAGAGACCTAATGGTTTGATCGCTATATTAGACAGAAGCAGCATGATACAGCAGTTTTATTCCAACACAGGTGTGTGTCACGCCCTACAACTGTCAACGCCCTACAACGAACTAGCAAGCCAAATAAGGCAATTAAGCTTTTTTATTTAAACTTTATTTAACTAGGCAAGTCAGTTAAAACAAATTCTTACTTACAATGACGGCCTAGGAACAACTTTCTTGCAAGCCTCCCTCAAAGGCAATCAAACAGCATTACAACTAACAGACCAGTAGGCTACTAGCTAGTACCAGTAGCTTGTACCAGTAGCTACTACCAGTAGCTAGATACTGTTTAGTAGTACATGCTAGAATTCCCAAACCTGATCGCAGACTGACATGGTAAATTGTCACCAATCTGTCGGTGTAAATTAGTTCGAGTAGCTAGCTAACGTTAGCTAGTTAGCATCTGCCTCTCACCTGGTGTATATCGTCTGTTCGCAGTTTTCTAGATGTTGTAAAACAGCTGCAATGACAGCGAGCAGAACAGCGAAGAAGCCAAGAGCTTTACCCCAACTGATTTCCAGTAGTTTCATAACAGATCAGCGAGGTAGCTAAACAAATGGATGTGCCCATGGAAACACACATCCGGTTTCTGCAGTCATTTGCGATAGGCATGCGCAGTAGAACATTAAATTACCTATCGAGGATTTTCAATCGATAAACCCTGCCTGATACACTGTCAAACATATTATGTGAAGACAATACATTCAGAAAAATGTTTTGAATAGTTATTGTTTTATTGAAACACAAATACATCTATTCAATAAGAAGCCTGGCTTTGACAGGTTTATTTGATGGCTGTTAAGTTTTTAAAAAAAAAGTAATTATCATCATTGTCATCGCATGATTACTTTGCACGTATCAATAGGCTAGACAGAGGTCAGTAAAGTTACAGGCATTGAAACACAGTCACAGTGGCTACTTGTCAGGAAGTACCAAAGAGCATTTGGTAACACTATATTTCCGTCAGTCTTTGTCATAATGTGGTCAGTGTCTTTAATTGTCCAAGTAAATGTACAAAATGTACATTCAGAAATGAAATAAAAAGTCATCTGTAGTTTCTTTATCTTTGTACATGCATTGTCTTATATCCATTCATCTGTTAGACCAACTGTTCAGACTCCTCCTGGTCACAAGAGAACATGTGTCATTGAGGACCAAGCCACTGTTGGTAAGTTTCATGGCAGACCAACCAAGTCATTTTAATTTCACCCTTCTATGGAGCCACAGACACACAAGCAAACCACTCATTGTTTTGTCATGAAGCTAAATGTGTTGGTGACTATTTTGGTTTAATTTGCAATTTTGTCAATTGCAGCTTTGGTTGAATTTGTCATTTGTATAATAGTTTTGGTAACATACAGTGGGGCAAAAAACGTATTTCACCAGCCACCAATTGTGCAAGTTCTCCCACTTAAAAAGATGAGAGAGGCCTGTAATTTTCATCATAGGTACACTTCAACTATGACAGACAAAATGAGAGAATAAAAATCCAGAAAATCACATTGTAGGATTGTTTATGAATTTATTTGCAAATTATGGTGGAAAATAAGTATTTGATCACCTACAAACAAGCAAGATTTCTGGCTCTCACAGACCTGTAACTTCTTTAAGAGGCTCCTCTGTCCTCCACTCGTTACCTGTATTAATGGCACCTGTTTGAACTTGTTATCAGTATAAAAGACACCTGTCCACAACCTCAAACAGTCCCACTCCAAACTCCACTATGGCCAAGACCAAAGAGCTGTCAAAGGACACCAGAAACTAAATTGTAGACCTGCACCAGGCTGGGAAGACTGAATCTGCAATAGGTAAGCAGCTTGGTTTTAAGAAATCAACTGTGGGAGCAATTATTAGGAAATCGAAGACATACAAGACCACTGATAATCTCCCTCGATCTGGGGCTCCACGCAAGATCTCACCCCGTGGGGTCAAAATGATCACAAGAACGGTGAGCAAAAATTCCAGAACCACACGGGGGGACCTAGTGAATGACCTGCAGAGAGCTGGGACCAAAGTAGCAAAGCCTACCATCAGTAACACACTACGCCACCAGGGACTCAAATCCTGCAGTGCCAGACGTATCCCCCTGCTTAAGCCAGTACATGTCCAGGCCCGTCTGAAGTTTGCTAGAGAGCATTTGGATGATCCAGAAGAAGATTGGGAGAATGTCATATGGTCAGATGAAACCAAAATATAACTTTTTGGTAAAAACTCAACTTGTCGTGTTTGGAGGACAAGGAATGCTGAGTTGCCTCCAAAGAACATCATACCTACTGTGAAGCACGGGGGTGGAAACATCATGCTTTTGGGCTGTTTTTCTGCAAAGGGACCAGGACGACTGATCCGTGTAAAGGAAAGAATGAATGGTGCCATGTATCGTGAGATTTTGAGTGAAAACCTCCTTCCATCAGCAAGGGCATTGAAGATGAAACGTGGCTGGGTCTTTCAGCATGACAATGATCCCAAACACACCGCCCGGGCAACGAAGGAGTGGCTTCAAAAGAAGCATTTCAAGGTCCTGGAGTGGCCTAGCCAGTCTCCAGATCTCAACCCCATAGAAAATCTTTGGAGGGAGTTGAAAGTCTGTGTTGCCCAGCAACAGCCCCAAAACATCACTGCTCTAGAGGAGATCTGCATGGAGGAATGGGCCAAAATACCAGCAACAGTGTGTGAAAACCTTGTGAAGACTTACAGAAAACGTTTGACCTCTGTCATTGCCAACAAAGGGTATATAACAAAGTATTGAGATAAACTTTTGTATTGACCAAATACTTATTTTCCACCATAATTTGCAAATTAATTCATTAAAAATCCTACAATGTGATTTTCTGGATATTTTTTTCTCATTTTGTCTGTCATAGTAGAAGTAGAAGTGTACCTATGATGAAAATTACAGGCCTCTCTCATCTTTTTAAGTGGGAGAACTTGTACAATTGGTGGCTGACTAAATACTTTTTTGCCCCACTGTAGCTTTCACACTATATTGACTTCAATGATAAATCAGAGTGGCCTGTACTGATTAAAGGATGAAACAGAAGAAAACAAATGTAGTCACATAAACCATTGCCACACACACACACACGTGTACATGCGCACACACACACAAACACAAACAGAATGGTTTTTCAACCTTTAATCAAGTTTGTTTGATTAATATAAAATACAATGCTATTTGTCTCATGCGCCGATACAACAAGTGTAGTAGACCTTACCGTGAAATGCTTACTTACAAGACCTTAACCAACAATGCAGTTTTAAGAAAATAAGAGTTATGAAAATATTTACTAAATCAAATAAAGTAAAAACAAACACACAAAATAGCACAATTGGTTAGGAGCCCATAATACGGCAGCCATGCCTTCCGGCTCAATTCCATTTTCATTCCTTTCATCCATTTCCCATGGAGTAAAATTTCAACAAAAAAAGACACAATTATTAAATGGTTATTTATTTATTAATCATATGCCTATCTTACCTTACATTATCATACTACTACAACTACTACAAAATATATATCTTTCTATATTTTCAACACATCAGGCACGGTCCATTCAGTCTTTCCACACCCAAGCCTTTCCCCTCTGCTCCTGCTCACTCTCTGATGTCTTGGATCAGTCTGCCCAGTGTCTCTCTCACTCCCACACTATAAAAGTTAACCCTGCGCTCCACCTCCCATGTGCCAGTCGGCCAGGCAGAGTTGGTCCAGCTCAGGCAAGTGCTGTTTGTGGCAGAGGATCATGGGCTTTGTTTCTGAGCTCGTACCTCCAGTACTTCTTGGCTCCCAGAAACTCGGGCTGTCTGCCTGCACAAGCTGGGGTGGAGTAAACTGTAAAGAAAGTAATGAAAAAGTACATTGGAAATAAAAATGTATTGATTTGAAAAGAAAACCAGTGTAGATAGTATGGTAGGTAGTGGTACTTACTGTGTGAGAAGTGTACCGAGGAAGATATTGATGTTCCTCTGTCATTCATGGTACAGACGGGTTAATTTACAAATAAAAATTACTGCAATTTCATCCTTTACGCTTCTAGTCATGAAACCTATGCAGCCTACTCAATCACTTTTTATAGCTACTGTTTACCAGCCTCCTGGGCCGTATACAGCGTTCATCACCGAGTTCCCTGAATTCCTATCGAACTTTGTAGTCATTTTGGTGACTCAATATTCACATGGAAATGTCCACAGACCCACTCCAAAAGGCTTTCGGGGCCATCATCGACTTAGTGGGTTTTGTCCAACATGTCTCCGGACCTACTCATTGCCACAGTCATAACCTGAATTTAGTTTTGTCCAGTGGAATAAATATTGTGGATCTAAATGTTTTTCCTCATAATCCTGGACTATCAGACCACCATCTTATTATGTTTGCAATCACACCAAATAATCTGCTCAGACTCCAACCAAGGATCATCAAAAGCCGTGCTATAAATTCTCGGACAACCCAACATTCCTAGATGCCCTTCAAGACTCCCTCCACCTACCCAAGGACATCGAAGTACAAAAACATTGGTTAACTACCTTACTGAGGATTTAAATGCAACCTTGCGTAATACCCTAGATGCAGTCGCACCCCTAAAACAAAAAACATTTGTCACAAAGATGTAGCTCTCTGGTATACACTCCACCAAACTTGAAGTCTTCTGACTAGCTTGCAAAGACAGTACTGTGCAATATCGAAGAGCCCTCACTGCTGCTCGATCATCCTATTTTTCAAACCTAATTGAGGAAAATAAGAACAATCCAAAATAAATGTTTTATACGGTCGCAAAACTAACTAAAAATAATAATTCCCCAAGAAAGGATGGCTTTCACTTTAGCAGTTATAAATTCATTAACTTCTTCGACGAAAAGATGATGATCATTAAAAAGCTAATTATAAATATTAAGGAATAGTCATGGCCTCTAAACCTTCAAGCTGCATACTGGACCCTATTCCAACTAAACTACTGAAAGAGCTACTTCCTGTACTTGGCCTTCCTATGTTGAACATAATAAATGGCTCCCTATCCACCAAACTCACAAAAAATGTCAGTAATTAACAGAAATGACAAATAATGTATATAAAACGCTTCAATGTGGTTTTAGACCCCATCATAGCACTGAGACTGCACCTGTGAAGGTGGTAAATTACCTTTTAATGGTGTTAGACCAAGGCTCTGTATCTGTCCTCGTGCTCTTAGACCTTATTGTGGCTTTTGACACCATTGATCACCACATTCTTTTGGAGAGATTTGAAACCCGAATTGGTCTATACGGATAAGTTCTTGCCTGATTTAGATCTGATCTGTCGGAAAGATATCAGTTTGTCTCTATGGACAGTTTGTCCTCTGATAAATCAATTGTAAGTTTCGGTATGCCTCAAGGTTCTGTTTTAGGACCACGATTGTTTTCACTATATATTCTACCTCTTGGTAATGTCATTCTGAAACACAATGTCAACTTTCACTGCTATGCGGACGACACACAGCTGTACATTTCAATGAAACATGGTGAAGCCCCAAAATTTCCAACCCTTTTAAACTTGGAGAAAACAAAGATGCTAGTTCTAGGTCCCAATAAAAAAAGAATTCTGCAGTTGGATCTGACAATTAATCTTGACAGTCGTCTCAAATAAAACCGAGAAGGACCTTGGCGTTACTCTGGACCCTCACTGCTTCTTGACGCACTGCTCGCTTAACCCGTGCAGGCAGCCTCACCAATGTGTTAGAGGAAACACTGTACTGCTGGTGACCAAAGTCAGAGTGCAGAATGCATGCACCTGGCCCGCCACAAGGAGACGCTAGAGTGCAATGGGACAAGGACATCCTTGCCAGCCAAACCCGGATGATGCTGGGCCAATTGTGCACCGCCTCACTACTGTCTTGTTCGGCTGCGACACATCCTGGGATCGAATCCGGATGCGTAGTGACGCCTCAAGTGCCTTAGACCGTTGCACCACTTGGGAGGCCCACTGATCTCTCTTTTGACGAACATATCAAGAATATTCGTAACATCGCAAAAATCAAAAACTTTTTGTCCCAGAATTATGCAGAAAAGCTTATCCATGCTTTTGTCACTTCTAGAATAGACTACTGCAATACTCTACTCTCCGGCTACCCGAATAAAGCATTCAATAAACTTCAGTTAGTGCTAATCAAGGCTGCTAGAATCTTGACTAGAACCAAAACATTTGATCATATTACTGGTGTCCTGTTAAGGCTAGGGCAAATGTATTTATTTTTGACCTAGAAAGCATTAGATGGGCTTGCTCCTACCGATCTCTCCGATTTGGTCCTGTTGTACATACCTACATGTACGCTACGGTCACAAGACGCAGGCCTCCTTATTGTCCCTAGAATTTCTAAGCAAACGGTTGGAGGCAGGGCTTTCTTCTTCAGAGCTCAATGTTTATGGAATGGTCCGCCTATTCATGTGAAAGACGCAGACTCTGTCTCGACCTTTAAGTCTTTACTGAAGACTCATCTCTTCCGTAGGTCCTATGATTGAGTGTAGTCTGGCCCGGGGGTGCAAAAGTGAACAGGAAGGCACTGGAGCGACGAACCGCCCTTGCTGTCTCTACCTGGCCGACTCCCCTCTCTCCCCTGGGATTCCCTGCCTCTGACCCTATTACGGGGGAGAAGTCACTGGCTTACTAGTGCACTTCCACGCCGTCCCCATGAGGGTTGCGTCACTTGAGTGGGTTGAGTCACTGACGTGATCTTCCAGTCTGGTTTTTCTCCCCCTCGGGCTCGTGCAGGGAGGAGATGTTTGTGGGCCATACACAGCCTTGTCTCAGGGTAGTAAGTTTGTGGTCTGTTGATATACCTCTAGTGGTGTGTGGGCTGTGCTTTGGCAAAGTGGGTGGAGGTATATCCTGCCTGGTTGGGCCTGTCCGGGGGTGTCGTTGTCCTGTGTGAATTTAAGTATGCTCCCTTTAATTATCTTTCTCTCCCTTTCACCCTCCCCACCCGGAGGACGTGAGCCCCAGGACCATGCCTTACACTTTACCCAAACCGACCGCGTGCATGCGCCATCGTGCACAAATTTATTTTGCCCCCCCCCCCCCACACCAAACGTGATCACGACACGCAGGTTACAATATCAAAACAAACTCTGAACCAATTATATTAATTTGGGGACAGGTCGAAAAGCATGAAACATTTATGGCAATTTAGCTAGCTAGCTTGCAGTTGCTAGCTAATTTGTCCTATTTAGCTAGCTTGCAGTTGCTAGCTAATTTGTCCTATTTAGCTAGCTTGCTGTTGCTTGCTAATTTGTCCTGTGATATAAACGTTGAGTTGTTATTTTACCTGAAATGCACAAGGTCCTCTACTCCGACAATTAATCCTCACATAAAATGGTCAACCGAATCGTTTCTAGTCATCTCTCCTCCTTCCAGGCCTTTTTTTGGCAACGCAGACGATCGTTGGCGCGCGCGAGCAGTGTGGGTGCAATAATTGAAGAACATGTATGTCTAAATATATTTTGAAACGCGACGTGAGTGGTGTAGTCAGCATGTTAGGACTACCTGGCCTGATGACTCCTGGCTGTCCCCAGTCCACCTGGCCGTGCTGCTGCTCCAGTTTCAACTGTTCTACCTGCGGCTATCGAAACCTGACCAGTTTACCGTACGTGCTACCTAGTCCCGGACCTGCTGTTTTCAACTCTCTCTCTCTACCGCACCTGCTGTCACGACCTTTGAATGCTCGGCTATGAAAAGCCAACTGACATTTACTCCTGAGGTACTGACCTGTTGCACCCTCTACAAACACTGTAATTATTATTTGACCCTGCTGGTCATCTATGAACTTTTGAACATCTTGAAGAACAATCTGGCCTTGATGGCCATGTACTCTTATAATCTCTACCCGGCACAGACAGAAGAGGACTAGCCACCCCTCAGAGCCTGGTTCCTGTCTAGGTTTCTTTTTAGGTTCCTGCCTTTCGAAGGAGTTTTCCCTAGCCACCGTGCTTCTACATCTGCATTGTTTGCTGTTTGGGGTTTTAGGTTGGGTTTCTATACAGCACTTTGTGACATCTGCTGACGTAAAAAGAGCTATATAAATACATTTTCATAGATTTCATTTGGTGCCAGAAGCTCATTCTTGTGAACTTAGATAGCAGATTCTAGTCGCACTTGTTGTCTTGTTGATTGTTGCCACCAAAACTAAGTTGCCGCCTATCAACCAAACGTTCTAAATTCAAACATTCTACTGAAGCCTGCTCTACATTTAATTGTGATGTGGTCAGATTCAAATGTAATTGTATTCTTATGATTTACAATCACCATGGAAGTGAAACAGAATGTATGTTAACTATTTCAAATCAACACATTTGTTTGTGATGTCATCACATTACAATGAAATCATTTTCGCCCTCTAGAATGGCCATGGCAATGGATTTTAATGTATCAACTGAACATCATGTCAACTGAGCTCCATATTGAACCCACCAATAGTTTGAATTCACTCAGCAATGCACCAGAAATCCCGATATGTTATGGTATGAAAACAATTACTAATATTAAGGTATGCTGTTATAGTGTTATAAAAGTGTTGCAAAACATGAGTGTGTTAGACACTCTATATTTAAATACGGTGTGTGAAAGTACTGAAAACATGGCAATTGAGTGTGGTCACTTCCTCTGTGAGCAATATGCAACCTTTCAAGACACGCTGTTCCTTTCCTCAGACCTCCAGGAGTTTTCATGAACTCAACCCCCACTAAAACACAAAAAGCAAGTCAGTCTACTATGAATTAATCAACACCCCATGATTTCAACTCCCCTACCTCTTAAAACACAAGGCATCGACTCCACACTGGCCACAGCCATACAAAACATGAAGAGAGAAATGATCTTTGAGAGATGCCAGCAGAAAGAGACAGAACGTGACAGAAAGAGAAAGAGAGAGGTTGATAGAATAGGCCTTTAACTGGCACTCTGCTGAAATGAAATGAAAGTGAAATATCTCCTCTTTGTTCTTTAGCAGTGGGTGCTAATTGGAGCTAGCGGTGGGGTGGAGGGCTGCCGCTGGGCCCCTGTCTGTCACACCTGTTGAGACATTGTCCCCTGCATTGATCAGACAGGAAGTCGAATGAAGGAAGCAGTGGCTTACGCCACAGTGGATGTATGGCAGCAGCGTGGATCCATTTCCTTTTCAGAGACCCGCGGATGGATATTGGAACTGGAAGTGCCATTGATGGTCAATGCCAGTGGTCAGTGATTTTGACCATCGACTAGGTTGCCTAAGAGAACTTTGTGGATTATTTCCGTTGGGTAAGTCGTATGGCTAATGCATAGGTTGACATTTTGAATTTAAATCAAATAAAATGTTTTTGACTGTCAATCAACAGCGATGCCTGTAACATGTCTCAGGGGCCAAATAATTGATTGGTTCTTGAATTTATATCGCTGACAGGGTTTGATGTTAACCACGGTACTTTTTGTCCCCATCCTGCCCCACTGAAACACACACACACACACACACACACACACACACACACACACACACACACACACACACACACACACACACACACACAGCTTAGGGTTTAGGAAGAACACAGCTCCTGTGACTCCAGAGTGTGATGCTAATGATGCCAATTAATGGACCCTGACAGCACAATCTGCTGCCCATTGTCTCCCAATCAGTAGCTCTGCTGCCCACATGGGCCAAAGATGAGACTGGAGGCTTATTCTCAGGGTGTGTGTGTTCTGTGTGTTCTCTCTCTCTGTGTGTGTGTGTGTGTGTGTGTGTTCATGCCCCATGGGACAGGGATTAGCTCAATTAGAGTGAGCCTGTCAAGTCGAGATGAGGGATTTGATGGTCCACTGGTCCCTGTGGCGGTCAGTGTGTGTGTCGTGAGACGTACATCATTAGACTTGGCTGTTGCCTTTATTTGTTGCTGTCTCTCCTGATTCAGCTGGTGGTAACAATAGTCCATATGATGCCCTGTGCTTTTCTATGGCAGTGACCTTCTGGTGGGATATCCATTCATTGTCATAAATTTCAATTCTAATTCATCTCAATTTCATCACCTTTTACTGGATTTATGAATGCATGTAAGCAACACTTCTGATTGGTCGAAACAGTACCATCTTAATAGAAAGACCAGAAATGTCCTCCTTTCTTACAGGCTCAGACATCAGGCACTGCATATTGTGCCCAGAGCTAAGCAGAGTATCAATGCAGCAAGGAGGAGCTTTCCTGCCCATGGAGGCTTGAATAAGCAGCACTGAGACCTGCTTTTCCTGGCCTAGGAAACAATAGGGTCATTAAATGAGCAAACAGATTAGAGCAGGTTTCAACAGGGAGATCCAGGAAGGGTCTGGAGAAAGATGGGTCTTCTACCAGTTCCCAGCAGGTAGAGATAATACTAGGGGAAACACTGGTACATCTGGCCTGCCTGCTGCTATACAGTGTATCACTATAGGAGGATGAGGATGAGGGGTTTCTTGTCAGTCAGACCCGCTGATGTTAAATCCCCTCCTATTCTGTGTAGGACGAATGTCAAAGACAAGCTTCCCAGCCCATAGTGTAAGAGGATGCATATTGGCCCCCTGGATTGCCTATTAGATTGAGATTGGATATAGTATATTGATATCTGGTGTTTTGTTGGACCTGTGTGGCTCAGTTGGTAAGAGCATGGTTCTAGCAAATCTAATCACATTTTATTTGTCATATGCGCTGAATACAACCGTATACAGTCTACAATATACTCTACCATGAAATGTTTGCTTACGAGCCCTTCCCAACAATGCAGATTAAAAAAATAATAAAAAGAATAGTAAAGCAAGAGGAATAAAATACACAAGAATGAGGTTATATATAGCGAGTACCGGTACCAGATCAATGTGCAGAGTTACGAGGTATTTGAGGTAGATATGTACATGAAGGCAGAGTAAAGTGACAGGCATCAGGATAGATAATAGTAAGAGTCAAATAAAGAACAGAGTAGCAGCAGCATATGATGTGTGTGCTTGTGTTGTGTCAGTATGCGTGTGTGTTATATGTGTGCATATGTAGCGTATGTGAATGTGTGTGTTTTTTTATGTGTGTGAATGCATCAGTGTCGTGTGTGTGAGTGAATGTGGATATGGTGTGTTTACCCCTGCCCTCAGAAAAACCTACATTTGTGGGGGCATGGACTCTACAAGGTGTTGAAAGCATTCCACAGGGATGCTGCCCATGTTGACTCCAATGCTTCCCACAGTTGTGTCAAGTTGGCTGGATGTCCTTTTGGTGGTGGGTCATTCTTGATACATACAGGAAACTGTTAAGTGTGAAAAACACAACGGCGTTGCAGTTCTTGACACAAACCAGTGCACCTGTCACGATCGTCGTAAGAAGCGGACCAAAGCGCAGCGTGGCGTGAATGCATCATTTTAATAGATGACGAAAAACACTAAATAAACTGTACAAAAACAATAAACAAATAACGAGTGTGAAGCTATCATAAGAACTGTGCTGACACAAGTAACTAACATAGACAATCACCCACAAACAAACAGTGAAACCCAGGCTACCTAAGTATGATTCTCAATCAGAGACAACAAATGACACCTGCCTCTGATTGAGAACCATACTAGGCCGAAACATAGAAATTCCAAAATCATAGAAAAACAAACATAGACTGCCCACCCCAACTCACGCCCTGACCATACAAAATAATGACAAAAACAACAGAAATTAAGGTCAGAATGTGACAGCACCTGGCACATATTACCATCCCCTGTTCTAAGGCACTTGAATCTTTTGTCTTGCCCATTCACCCTCACACATACCCACAGTCTCTGTGCCCATACCCACAGTCTCTGTGCACAGTCTCTGAGCCCATTCCAGGACCCGGGACCAGACTGAATTAGGAACAAATACCTCAGATAGTCCGTAAAGAAAGGTATCGAAAAGAGACTCTGGGTTCCAGGTACTCTCGGCGGCCAACGTACAAAAATCAACCGCGTAGTCTGCCACAGTACGGGAGTTTTGACGTAATTCAAGAAGCTTACTGGCCGCCTTTCTTCTGGATACCAGAGAATTGAATACCTTCCTCACCTCTACCATGAATTGCTCCAGATGACAACAAAGGGTGGATTGTTGCTCCCAAACAGCCGTGGCCCAGGAGAGCGCCATTCCTGACATTATTGTAATAATTCCTTCGATTCGAAGGGAATGAAGATGGCTGTAGCTCAAAAATAAGAGATTACTGAGAAAGAAAACCCAGACAGGTACCAGGATTCCCAAAATATCTCTCCGGAGGAGGTCAGCGGGGTTCTCGGGGAACCTGAATAGGCTGAACCAACTCACCACTAAAAGGAAAAAATGTACCGGGAGATTGGGGTTTCTCAGGGATGGCAGACAGCCTATTAGTTAACTCATTAATTAGCTCCATGGTAGCCTTAAACTCTTGGTCATGGTGTTCCATCAGGGAACGAAGCCCTTCCAACAGGTCCTGTAGTAGCTCCTCAAGCCTCCCAATAGTGACTCCCTGCAGGGAGACAGCGTGGCGGACCTGATCCAAGTCTGCAGGGTCTGTCATGGCCAGTTTGTACTATCTGGGCACAAGGTGAGACCCAGATGCAGACACAGGAGGCATATGGTTGGAGTCTTTGATATTTATTAATAATCCAAAAGGGGTAGGCAAGAGAATGGTCATGACAGGCAAAAGGTCAAAACCAGTTTAGAGTCCAGAAAAAGACAAGGGTCAAAACTGGGAATACTAGCAAAAATAGAATAAAAAAGGCAGGAGCATGGGGAAAACAAACTGGTTGACTTGGACACACAAGACGAACTGGCACAGAGAGACAGGAAACACAGGGATAAATACACGGGGGAAAACAAGCAACACCTGGAGGTGGTGGAGACAATCACAAGGACGTGTGAAACAGATCAGGGTGTAACACTGTCACCTGGATTCACCTGGTCAGTCTATGTCATGGAAAGAGCATGTTTTGTATACTCAGTGTATATATAGTCTTGTGAGTGTGCATAGAGTCAGTGCAAGACAGGGTCAGTGCAGATAGTCCAGGTAACCACTTAGTTAACTATTTAGGCGTCTCATGGCTATCTAGCAGACTTATGGCTTTGGGGTAGAAGTTGTCTTGGCGCCTGTTGTCCGAGGGCCAATGCTCTGGTACATTGGGTGGCTGGATATGGTGGAAA
Organism: Oncorhynchus clarkii lewisi; assembly: GCF_045791955.1. Classification (NCBI taxonomy): domain Eukaryota; kingdom Metazoa; phylum Chordata; class Actinopteri; order Salmoniformes; family Salmonidae; genus Oncorhynchus; species Oncorhynchus clarkii. Next base: position 54,240,124 of record NC_092152.1, read on the forward strand.
TTTTTCTGGCCTTCCTCTTGGCCCATGCCAAATATTGTCAGTCTCCTGAGAGCGAAGGGGTGCTGTTGTGCCCTCTTCATGACTGTGTGGGTGTTTGTGGACCAGGTTTGACATTTCTAGATTTTAAGGACAAGGCCATTTGGCTTTCAAGAGGTGCCCAATCTGCCAGTGCATCAAGGCCATTAAACAAAATAGCCAACTAAACGTATTCGAAAACCGAAAAAAACACTAGCTTTTCTGTTAAGAAAAACATAAGTGTAAATGTAGATAAATTATTTGTCTGTAAAAGTGTAGATGATATATGCGTATTGGCTACAGCCTCACATGTCTACACCAATGTTGACATGAGGAAGGCACCAGAATTTAGCCAAACTTTAATGAGACTTTTAATTACATGACTAGGGGAGTTTATAGGTGTTATATTTCTATGTTGGTGTGTGTGTATGGTTCCCAATTGGATGCAGCTGATGATCGTTACCTCTAATTGGGGATCGTACTTAGTGTGTCCTTTTTCCCACCTGCGATGTGGGATATTGTTTTGTATGAGTGCCTATGTGCGCTATGTATTTCACGATTGTTATATCTTTGTTGTTTTAGAAGTTTCACTATCATTAAAATGTGGAACTCTACTCCAGCTGCGCCTTGGTCCAATTATTCATACAACATTCGTGACAGAATATCCCACCACTACAGGACCAAGCAGCGTGCCCAGGAGGTGAAGGAGTGTTGGTCATGGGAAGAGATACTAGGTGGATGCGAGACCCTTCCTTGGCGGGAGTCGCCGAGGAGTAAAGGAGGACAGCAACGACGCCGGGGTCCGTGGCCACAAACAGCCCAAGGACAACCCCGAGTTTTTTCAACCCACCCAACTTACGCCCTGGCACAAGGGGCAGTCGGCCGAGGAGAGAGCCAGAGACCGTCAGAGACCGTCTGGGAGTCGATGGAGCAGTTTGAGGAGGGATATCGGTGAGAGATGTTGGCTAGGAGAATGCTGCAGCGCAGGCATTTTGAGGAGCGTGTCATCAGTCCGGTGCAACCTGTGCCAGCTCCACGCACCAGGCCTCCAGTGCGCCTCCCCAGCCCGGTACGTCCTGTGCCGGCTCCCAGCACTCGTCCACCAGTGCGTGTGTACAGTCCTGAGTCTCCAGCGACGGTTCACAGTCCAGAACGTCCAGAGACGGTTCACAGTCCAGAACGTCCAGCGACGGTTCACAGTCCAGAGCTTCCAGCGACGGTCCACGGCCCGGAGCTTCCAGTGACGGTCCACAGTCCAGAGCTTCCAGCGACGGTTCACAGTCCAAAGCTTCCAGTGACGGTCCACAGTCCAAAGCTTCCAGTGACGGTCCACAGTCCAGAGCTTCCAGCGACGGTCCACAGTCCAGAGCTTCCAGCGACGGTTCACAGTCCAAAGCTTCCAGCGACAGTTCACAGTTCAGAGCCTCCAGAGACGGTCCACGGCCCAGAGCTTCCAGTGACGGTCCACGGCCTGGAGCTTCCTGCGCCGGTGCCATGGGCAGAGCCTTCCACTGCGCCGATGCCCAGTCCAGGCACGGCGTCCAGTCCCGCTCCATGGCCGGAGCCTTCCTCTGCGCCAGTACCCAGTCCAGGCACGTCTTCCAGTCTCGCTCCATGGCTGGAGTCTTCCTCTGCGCCGGTGCCTAGTCCAGGCACGGCATCCAGTCCCGCTCCATGGCCGCAGCCTTCCTCTGCGCCGGTGCCCAGTCCGGGTACGGCGTTCAGCTTGGCTTCATGGCCGGATCCGCGGTCTGAGCGGGTGCTACGTCCTGCACCAGAGCCGCCACCGACGCTAGTTGCCCACACCTCCCCATCTAGTTTCAGGATTTGCGGTCGGAGTCCGCACCTTTGGGGGGGTACTGTCACGCCCTGACCATGGAGAGCCCTCTGGGTTCTCTATGGTGTTTTAGGTCAGGGCGACTAGGGGGGTTTCTCTGTATTATATTTCTATGTTGGTGTGTGTGTATGGTTCCTAATTGGAGGCAGTTGATGATAGTTACCTCTAATTGGGGATCGTACTTAGTGTGTCCTTTTTCCCACCTGCGATGTGGGATATTGTTTTGTATGAGTGCCTATGTGTGCTACGTATTTCACGGTCGTTATATCTTTGTTGTTTTGAAAGTTTCACTATCATTAAAATGTGGAACTCTACTCACGCTGCGCCTTGGTCAAATTATTCACACGACGGTTGTGACACAGAGTCTGTTTAATATTTGTTTCTGGCACAGAATGACAAGCTGACCAATTTAATAAGTAGGCTAACTAAACTTTTGTACTATGGGGGATATAAAATTGACATAGCTATTGCTTTTGCTGTTCCTTACTCATCTTTTGGGCTGAAGAAAAGTAAATGTGGACAAATCTCGGAATTTGATAAGAAGGACGCGCACCATTACATTTTGATGTGCCTGTCTTCACTTGTACTTTGGAGCTGTGATGTCTGAGATGGATCCGACACGTGATGGGCATTGGCTAAAAATAATTTAAATATCTAAGAGAGCTATAAGAATGAGAGGTGACTTCGGCAATTGGCTCCCTGAAGGGCCCGCCCCAGGTGGTGAGGGTAGGCAGCAACACCTCCGCCACGCTGACCCTCAACACGGGGGCCCCTCAGGGCTGTGAGCGTAATCCCCTCTTCCACCCCTTGTTCACTCACAACTGCGTGGCCATGCTTGACTCCAACACCATCATCAAGTTCACGGTGGTAGGCTTGATCACCAACAGCGATTGAGACAGCGTACAGGGAGGAGGTCAGAGACTTAGCGGGGTGATGCCAGGACAACAACCTCTTTTAGTGGGCATTACGGCCACACAAGGGGAATCCACATCCATTGCCGTCGATGCCCCCGGTAAATTCAAGGCTTTGTGTGACCCATGGGGCTCCTGACCAGCTCCACTACAGCCCCCTCGATGTGGATGGGAACGTGCTCTCCCCTCTTTCTCCTGTAGTCCACGATCAGCCCCTTGGTCTTACTGATGTTGAGGGAGAGGTTGATATCCTGGCACCACCCTGCTAAGTCTCTGACCTCCCTGGAGGCTGTCTCATCGCCATTGGTGATCAAGCCAACCACCATTGTGTCGTCAGCAAACTTGATGATGGTGTTAAAGTCATGCGTTGACATGCAGTAGTGAGTGAACAGGTAGTATTTTAAAAATTTTATTTCACCTTTATTTAACCAGGTAGGCCAGTTGAGAACAAGTTCTCATTTACAACTGCGACCTGGCCAAGATATAGCAAAGTAGTGTGACACAAACAACAACACAGAGTTACACATGGAATAAACAAACGTACTGTCAATAACACAATAGAAAATAAGTATATATAGAGTGTGTGCAAATGGTGTGAGGAGGTAAGGCAATAAATAGGTCATAGTAGCGAAGTAATTACAATTTAGAAAATTAACACTGGAGTAATAGATGTGCAGATAATGATGTGCAAGTAGAAATACTGGTGTGTAAAAGAGCAAAAAAGTAAATAAAAACAATCTGGGATGAGGTAGGTAGATTGGATGGGATGTGTACAGCTGCAGCGATCGGTTAACTGCTCAGATAGCTGATGTTTAAGTTAGTGAGGGAGATATAAGTCTCCAAATTCAGTGATTTTTGCAATTCGTTCCAGTCATTGGCAGCAGAGAACTGGAAGGAAAGGCGGCCAAAGAGATGTTGGCTTTGGGGATGACCAGTGAGATATACCTGCTGGAGTGCGTGCTGTGTTATCGTGACCAGTGAGCGTGACCAGTGAGATAAGGCAGAGCAAAGACTTATAGATGACCTGGAGCCAGTGGGTCTGGCGACGAATATGTAGCGAGGGCCAGCTGACGAGAGCATATAGGTCGCAGTGGTGGGTAGTATATAAGGCTTTGGTGACAAAACGGATGGCACTGTGATAGACTGCATCCAGTTTGCTGAGTAGAGTGTTGGAGGCTATTTTGTAAATTACATCGCAGTCGAGGATCGGTAGGATAGACAGTTTTACGAGGGTATGTTTGGCGGCGTGAGTGAAGGAGGCTTTGTTGCGAAATAGGAAGTCGATTCCAGACTTAATTTTGGATTGGAGATGTTTAATGTGAGTCTGGAAGGAAAGTTTACAGTCTAGCCAGACACCTGGGTATTTGTAGTTATCCACATATTCTAAGTCAGAACTGTCCAGAGTAGTGATGCTAGTCGGGCGAGCGGGTGCTGGAAGCGATCGGTTGAAAAGCATGCATTTAGTTTTACTAGCGTTTAACTTCTTCGGGCTAGGGGGCAGTATTCGGGAGTTTGGATGAATGAGGTGCCCAAAGTAAACTGCCTGTTACTCAGGCCCAGTAGGTAGGAAATGCATATACACTCTAAAGTTTCCAAAACTGTTAAAATAATGTCTGTGAGTATAACAGAACTGATATGGCAGGTGGAAACCCGAGGACAATCATTCCAGAAAAAAAGCATTCAGCTCACCCTTGATTACAATGGCTGTCAATGGGAATATAAAAGGAAGACCTCCCAGGTTGCAGTTCCTAGGACTTCCTCTAGATGTCAACAGTCTTTAGAAAGAGTTTCAGGCTTGTTTTTTGAAAAATGAGATAGAATTGTGTCTCCTATTTTGACTGTAGTGTTTGTAGCGCGTTCCGGTGAGTGCGCATACTTCGTTATTTATCTCCGGTAATGGTCTCTGGTATTCTCCGTCTTACATTTTATAGTTTATTTACATATTAGGGTACCTGAGGATTGATTAGGAACGTTGGTTGATATGTTTGGAAGAAGTTTATTGGTATCTTACGGGATTCATTTGTATGCATTTTGAACGAGGGAAACCGGTGGATTATCGAGTCTAGTGCGCCAATGAAACTGACTTTTTTGGGATATAAAGAAGGCCTTTATCAAACAAAGGGACCATTTGTTATGTAGCTTTGACTCTTGCGATTGCAACCAGATGAAGATCTTCAAAGGTAAGTGGTTTATTTATTGCTATTTCTGACTTTTGTGACACCTCTGCATGGTTGGAAAATGTATGTAATGCTTTTGTGCGCAGGGCGCTGTCCTCAGAAAATTGCATGGTGTGCTTTCGCCATAAAGCCTTTTTGAAATCTGACAATGCAGCTGGATTAACAAGAAGTTAAGCTTTTAAATGATGTATGACACTTGTATTTTCATGCATGTTTAATATTATGATTTCTGTCATTTGAATTTCGCGCTCTGCAATTTCACCGGATGATTTTGAGGTGAGACGCTAGCATCCCAATGATCCGTAAGAAGTTAACACAGTGTCCAAAGAAGGTCCAGATGTATACAGAATGGTGTCGTCTGAGGAGAGGTGGATCAGGGAAACACCCGCAGCAAGAGCGACATTGTTGATCTATACAGAGAAAAGAGTCGGCCCGAGAATTGAACCCTGTGGTACCCCCATAGGTCCGGACAACAGGCCCTCCGATTTGACACACCGAACTCTATCTGAGAAGTAGTTGGTGAACCAGGCAAGGCAGTCATTTGAGAAAACAAGGCTTTTGAGTCTGCCGATAAGAATACGGTGATTGACAGAGTCGAAAGCCTTGGCCAGGTTGATGAAGACGGCTGCACAGTACTGTCTTTTATCGATGGCGGTTATAATGTCGTTTAATACCTTGAGTGTGGCTGAGGTGCACTTGTGACCAGCTCGGAAACTGGATTGCCCAGCAGAAAGGTACGGTGGGATTCGAAATGGTCAGTGATCTGTTTATTAACTTGGCTTTCAAAGACTTTAGAAAGGCAGGGCAGGATGGATAGAGGTCTGTAACAGTTTGGGTCTAGAGTGTCACCCCCTTTGAAGAGGGGGATGACCATGGCAACTTTCCAATCTTTAGGGATCTCGGACGAAAAGAAAGAGAGGATGAACAGACTAGTAATAGGGGTTGCAATAATGGCGGCAGAACATTTTAGAAAGAGAGGGTCTAGATTGTTTATCCCAGCTAATTTGTACGGGTCCAGGTTTTGCAGCTCTTTCAGAACATCTGCAATCTGGATTTGGGTGAAGGAGAAGCTGGTGAGGCTTGGGCAAGTAGCTGCGGGGGGTGCTGAGCTGTTGGCCCGGGTTGGGTTAGCCAGGAGGAAAGCAAGGCCAGCCGTAGAGAAATGCTTGTTGAAATTCTCGATTATCGTGGATTTATCGGTGGTGACAGTGTTTCCTAGCCTCAGTGCAGTGGGCAGCTGGGAAGAGGTGCTCTTATTCTCCATGGACTTTACAGTATCCCAAAACTTTTTGGAGTTTGAGCTACAGGATGCACATTTCTGTTTGAAAAAGCTAGCCTTTGCTTTCCTGACTGACTATGTGTATTGGTTCCTGACTTCCCTGAAAAGTTGCATATCGCGGGGACTATTCGATACTAATGCAGTCCGCCACAGGATGTTTTTGTGCTGGTCGAGGGCAGTCAGGTCTGGAGTGAACCAAGGGCTATATCTGTTCTTAGTTCTACATTTTTTGAAAGGGGCATGCTTATTTAAGATGGTGAGGAAATTACTTTTAAAGAACAACCAGGCATCCTCTACCGACGTGATGAGGTCAATATCCTTCCAGGATACCCGGGCCAGGTCGATAAGAAAGGCCTGCTCGCAGAAGTGTTTTAGGGAGCGTTTGACAGTGATGAGGGGTGGTCGTTTGACCACGGACCCATAGTGGATGCAGGCAATGAGGCAGTGATAGCTGAGATCCTGATTGAAAACAGCAGAGGTGTATTTGGAGGGCAAGTTTGTTAGGATAATATCTATGAGGGTGCCCATGTTTACAGATTTAGGGTTGTACCTGGTGTTTTCCTTGATAATTTATGTGAGATTGAGGGCATCTAGCTTAGATTGTAGGACTGTGTTAAGCATATCCCAGTTTAGGTCACCTAACAGAACGAACTCTGAAGATAGATGGGGGGCAATCAATTCACATATGGTGTCCAGGGCACAGCTGGGAGCTGAGGGGGGGCTATAACAGGTGGCAACAGCGAGAGACTTATTTCTGGAGAGATTCATTTTTAAAAATAGAAGCTCGAACTGTTTGGGCATAGACCTGGAAAGTATGACAGAACTTTACAGGCTAAAGGAGGGGACTAAGCACACACCCCTGAGGGGCCCCGTGTTGAGTGTCAGCGTGGCGGTGTTGTTGCCTACCCTCATCACCTGGGGCCGGCCCGTCTGGAAGTCCAGGATCCAGTTGCAGAGGGGGGTGGTCAGTCCCAGAGTCCCCTGCTGTAGTCTATAAATGTCATTCTCACATAGTTATTGCACCTATTGTCCAGGTGGGAGAGGGTAGTGTGAAGTGCAATTGAGATTGCCTCCTCTGTGGATTTGTTGGGGCGTAATGGGAATTGGAGTGGGTCCAGGGTGTCAAGGATGATGGAGTTGATGTGTGCCATGAATAGCCTTTCAAAGCACTTCATAATTATAGATGTGAGTGCAACAGGGTGGTCATCATTTAGGAAGGTTACCTTGGAGTTATTGGGAACAGTGACAATGGTGGTCAGTTTGAAACATGTTGGGATTACAGACTGGGACAAGGAGAGATTGAAAATGTCAGCGAAGACACTTTCTAGCTGGCAATAGTTCTTGTAAGACCTTGAAATGCATGAAATAATTGTTTTTCTGCATTCTTTGTTTCTTCCACTGTTTTCATGGAAGGTACTCTTCAAATGTTATTCATCCATGCATATTAAGTTCCCACCAGCAGCTAGTTACAGCTAATGGCTGAGATACAAAGTCGTTTCGTGTCAACTGTAATTAAAAACATTTCTTAATTTGCTCACTATTTAGAAACTCTTCGGAGTGGTAAATGTAATTTCCAACAAAAAGTTTTGACTTTTTACAGAATTGGCTGCTGGACTCAAAAGCCCTTACAAACAACACAGGGCGAGACATTATAAGACTTTCTTAGGAGAAAAAGAGCAAGAGGGAGACACATTTTAATCTTTGGTTTTGTATGGGGACAGAACAGCATAATACACCAAAGCCTCTTAGTGGATATGTGTGTTTTGCTTTGAGTTTTCCAAGATCTGTTTCTGTTTGCTGTTTTAAATCTCCTCTTTGTGATGGTGCTGGAGAAGACTAATGACTTCTTTGATTCACCGACATCCCCGACAGAATCGCTTTAAGCATGTTAGGTCACCCAACTAATCTTTACTTGCTTTCCCACATGTACTACACTTGGAAGGTACACAAGTTCATTTTCTCTATATATTATATATAACTATATATTCAATGTCACCTCACACATTTATGCATTCACAGTTATCTCCCACTCTGTCTCCCTCTCTTTCTCTCAACACACAAACCAACTGTTATAAATATATTACATGGTCGTAGAAGATGGAAGTTTCTACAAGCACCTTTGTTATCATTGGTGCCAGATTTGCTCCTAACAACTCTTATAAAAGCAAAAATGGTAGTCCGCAATGGAAGGGGAAACAAAGGAGAATAGAGAGTCTGATAAACCCAGATGTAGCAGTGAATCAGGGGTCAGAACAGACGATCTCAGCTTCTCCTCAGTCCTCTCCCAGCCTCTGATTCTCTTTAGACCGCCTGAGCATGTCTCTGTCTCTGTCTCTCATGTCTCTGTCTCTCTGTCTCCCCCCCTTTGTTTTTACACTGCTGCTACTCGCTGTATATTATCTATGCAATGTTGCTTTACAAATTACCTAAACTAACCTGTACCCCAGCACATTGACTCGATACTGGTACCCCCTGTATATAGCCTCGTTATTGTTATGTAATTTATTGGGTTACTTTTTGATTGGTTTGATTATTTAACTTTACTTTAGCAAATATTTTCTTAACTCTATTTTTTGAACTGCTTTGTTGGTTAAGGATTTGTCACATGCGCCGAAAACACAAAATGTGATTTGATTTGCTTTGCTGTCCAGGATACTACAGAAAGAAGAGAGAAGAAGAGAGTGAAAGAGAGAGAAGGGGGATCTAGTTGGATCATGATGGACCCACCACAGTACAGAGAGACCTCCCTGCTGACGAGCAAACATTGCTACAAATGGCAGAGCCGGCCAGACAATCACTCTCTGAATGGGGGCTAATTAGCTGGTGGCTAACGCCAGTTTACTAACACCTGTATTAGCGCACTACCACGACAGGGAGCCTGGGCTAGGACTGGCCAACAAGCCCTAATCCTCCATAAGCCAACAGTGCTCCTCCCTCCAAACTAACATTAGCATATTCTCCATTAGCTAGCTATGAGTCCAACCTGGAGGAGACAGATTTTCACAGCTGGGGGGGGGGGGGGGGGGGGTGCGTGCGTGTGTGTTTGTATGTGTGTGTGTGCGTGCATGCGTGCGTGCGTACGTGTGCGTGTGTGAGTAAGTGCATCCATGCATGTGTACATTCATTTATGGGAACATACATGTGCGTTGTGAGTCCCATTCCATCACTCTCACTCTCTCACACACTCTCTTCCAGTGCCTGGGTGGTGGAGTGATTATCTCCTATCAGTGTGTGAGTCAGTGAGTATGAGGCCTGTGTGTGTAAAGGATTATCCAGCTTTAGCATTAGTATTATGACTGGCCGGGCTGCATTCCCCTGCTTTGCTGGTAATGTGAGGGGAGGAGAAGACAGCCGGTCCATTAGCTGTCTGTTTGCTCAGGAGTCGGCCCACTCTGATCCCCAATTTCACTCCCTGATTCCGGGAGAATCTGTTTATTTTGTGAATGGAGGGATGGAGGGATGAAGAGATAAAGGGTAGGACAGAGGGGCACGTTGATTCAGAGATCACGGGTTCTTGGGAGATTCTGTCCCCTTACCAAACTAATTAGGGTGTGTAAACAGAGGGAACGGCATGAAGGTTTATCTGGTAAAAAGAAGAGAGAGTTGGTGAGGTCTGAAGTGTTGATTGAGAGATGTTCTCATGGGACCACCATCAGTCTGACCCAAACAGACCACAGTCGGCATCTGAGAACACCCTGAAACTCACTGTCTATGTCTCTGGTTCAACAGTGGAGAGATTTGGAGAATTCAGTGGCATGACAGCCAGTTTGATGTAGTTCGATATAGTTATCCAGCCAAGTCACTTTGAAGAAATGTGCAGATCAACACGATTCTGCAGGTGGGTGATTCCGTGTGATATTTTTAAGCTTTTTCACAACATTGCAGAGAATACATTTGAGATACTTCTAGGTAACTTTGGGTTACTCGTAAAGTCGTCATCTCCAACATTGTCTCCATTACAGAGCTTTTCTTTGGTGTCGGTTGAGGCCTATCCATTCATATCAGCAGTTCCTCCACTGCATTCACCTGTCCTTATTTCTTTTGGGAATTGTTTCTCTACTTGGTGATGAAAGTCTACAAACCTGTCAGCATTGTGATGATATTGACAAATGAATTCCGCACAATGTGCTTATTTTCCATTTTCCTTTTGATAAGGAACCATGTTTGACAATATTTGATGTGTATGAAATTGTTTTGTGAAGTGTGCATAAAATGACAGTAATTGCCCCAAATTCTGCCGCTTTTGATAGTTGTATTTCCAATTTTGATCAACATTTAATGACTGCAAAGAAAATACATTGATTCTAGGAGAGAGATTAACTTTCTGTTTTGTCAGCTTGATTCAGGAGGTGCGTAATGGTTGTGGGTATTTGCAAATTTTATAGTATCATATAGTTTGTGTTTGTGTTTTGAGAAGACAAGTACATTTTGAAAATGCATTTAATGTTTTGCAACAGACCATATGGTACTGTGTCTTGTGTGCAATGTTTTGAAAATCAACAACATTGTTCCCCAAAAAATGTTGTATGCGATTGAGAAAAACTGTAACAGTTGTTTTAACTATTCCTAACCGTAACCATAACCCTATAGCTTCATGTCCACATCCCAGTTCAAACGTAACCCTCAACCACAACCCTAGCCCTAAACCTAACCCTAGCTTCAAGTCCACATTTCGGTAGAACCCTAGCCTCAACAACAACCCTAACCATTACTATAACCTTAACCCTAGCTTCATGTCCACATCCCAATTCAACCCTAGCCTCAACCACAACCCTAGCCCTAAACCTAACCCTAGTCTCATGTCCACATTTCGGTTCAACCCTATCCTCAACCACTATCTTAACCCTAACCTTAAGGCTAGCTTCATGTTCTGTGCAACAAATACATATTTCATCACAGTCAGGTGTTCTTCCTGTACACAACTCCTTCTCCTCTCACATTTAAACTGCGATTCTGTTTCTATAATGACCTATCAATCATCCAATCAAAGCACCATGCCCCTACAGACTACCCCTTGTGACACAACAAAGTAGCAGCTCAACATTATTTTGATTTTAAGTGGACATCAAATCAGATGTCACCATCTATTCCCTGTGCCCCGGCCCTCTCTGATACCCCTTACTGACAATTAGGGAAGAGAGAGGGGGGCAAATCTTCAATGGGATGGCCACTAAGGCAATAGAGAGGGGCAGAGAGGGGTACACATGCTACCCTGCTAGAAGCCATAGTCAATAGGGACCAGGGCTAATGGGTAATCACTAGGGGGCTTATGCTGCAAATCAACCCTGATCTGGAGGGCCCTTCTGGGGATAGCTGTCCAGAGAGAGCTGGGTCTGGAGCTTGGATGCAGTAATGGGTGCTGGGGTGGAGATCTGTAGGGGCCCAGAGGGGAATATGGTGTCAGACTGGCACAGGCGTCACCAGGCTCAAAGTGTCTTTGATAGGCAAAGTAGTCCCATATGGGGAACATAAAGGAATAGGTTGGTTCAGAGCCAACTTGTACAATAGAGACTCTTGGTTTCACATGAACAGATTATGTTTTGGGGGTTCAATTGCAGGGGATTTGTGGTTTGAAAGGTTTGAGTTGCAATTTCAACTGTTGTGGTAGAGAAGGGGTACACTTTAAACCTTACAGGAGCAATAAGTGCTAAGTACCTCACTCAAGGGCACATCAATAGATTTTTCACCTAGGGATTCAAACCAACAACCTTTCAGTTACTGGCTCAACGCTCTTAACCTCTAGGCTACCTGCCAAGCTCTGTTCCTTTATTGCTTTGTCTTCAATGTAGGTCAGAATTAGTTTCTCTATAGATTTCCCTGTCTCTGTTGGATACCCTGTAGGCAGCGTGCGAATTACAGTGGGGTCAGAGGTGAGTTCAGCCCCCCCAAATGAGACATGAGCTTCCCTAATTGCAATAAAAGTCTAACTTTGGAGGAGTCTATAATTTAACCATTCTCCTATTTGTTTAAAATGCAATGTTCTACTGGACATTAAGAACACCTGCTCTTTCCATGACATGGACTGACCCAGGTGGATCCGGGTGGGGGCTATGGTCCCTTGTTGATGTCGCCTGGTGGATCCACTTCACGTCGGTGTGAATGAAGGGGAGAAGACAGGTTGAATGGGGATTATGAAAATAAAATAAAGCTTATTCCAAATTAAACAAACACCCTGACCTCTCTGTCATGATTTAAACTTGCCTAATAAACCAGACATTTACACCAATACTTGATAAATAGACTGGACATAGCAATGCAACATTTCTTAAGCTTTCCTTACAAGACAGAATGTTGAATAAAATTACATTTGAATTTACTCTACCTGTTGTCTGTGCAGTTGGTCCTTCAGCCGCTCGAAATCTGAGACCAAATGTCCACAGGAAATTGTTTACCCAACTTTTTAAAGCGCCGGTACTGCCGTTGAAATGTGTATCCCCTGGCACATGCACAAAACCATGTAAACACCTGCAGACTTCAGTTACATGTGAGGAGCCAAGATGGCGTCGCTGTGAGAGTGTTTTCTCGCTTGTCCAAGCAACTTTGAGGATTAGGTTGTTAATAGTCCAGTATTTGCTATCGATGTAGCAAGAATCTAACTATAACTTGTTTTAGCTACATATGGCAAGTTGAATGGGAAGAACACGACAGAAAGACAACAGAAAACGGAATATCCAAGCCTCAAAGAAGATGGCAGGCATGCTAGCTAGCTATGACGAGAGCCAGAGCAACATGGGTACACAAGATGCCGCTATATCATGCAAGAGAAAGAACAAGATGAACCAGGACGAGATCCTTGCAACCTCTTTACCTCAGACCCCAATTAAAAATCTACCGGGAAAAGAAGTGAGGACATTTCCATGTCTGAACTTTTCTCTGCAAACCAGACCCTGACTACTAAACAAGAGGCCAAATTCTCCAAAGTGTCCATCATAGAGCGGGCTACCAATGAAACATCAAAGAAGATTAATCATTTGTGACTCGTTTCAGGAAACTGGGCGTATGTCGCAAGTCATGACTTCACAGGAGATGCATTTGAATGTTTATTTGTATTTGTTATCAAAATGTGTTTTTTGGCAGAAATGCCTTCTGGAACATTTGAACTTACATGTGCCTAAATAAGAAACTTGTATGTCATCTGTAAATGTGAATAAAGTTGTTAAATGACGAGCCTAGTCGGTTTAGCCACAGAAAAAGTCTGAAACTTTTCCGCTAGCCATGAGTGGCTGAGATAATGAAGGAGCTGGACATGCCGAGAGATGAGTTTCGGATTTGTCTGCAGTGTAGCATCTTCTGTCTATAAAATGAGCTGCTCGTTATGTGTAATCCTTTCTACTGCAGTTTTTTTTCTCAAAAGATATAACGTTAGCCGTAGAGAACTGCAATGTTTTGCTACTCCTCTCAATAACATTACTGCCCTAAATTTATCAGGCGATATCGACATAGGTCAGCGGGAAAAAGTTGTGATGTACTACTTTCAAGAGGACGGTTCTTATGGAATTGCACACGGTCAGTGTGAAGCAGAGTGACTTGACACAAGGGGCAAACAAGCTGTACAAACAAAACGGAAGCAACACAGGACGTCTTGTTTAATGAAAGGGGTTGCAGACTGCCAAGAAGCGTTCATCGATGTATATAATTTAGTCAGAAAGTTGTTTGCGATGCTAGTTATAGCCTAATGTTAGCTAGCTAACCAGCTAACATTGAACCTATTTGGTTAACTTTAGCTAGCTATGACAATCGGTTTATATTGCTAGTACTCTATGGATTGGGATTATGGTTCATTCTTTAGCTTTCTAGCTAGCTACGTGTCTAAACAAAAGACTCCACGTTAAAGCATACTGCTAGCTAGCTAGCTGATGTTAGGTTGCTGGCTCGCTAGCTAACATTACATGTATGATCTGTGTACTAATATTATCTCAGAAATCCATTTGCATTGCTAGTTATAGACCAATGTTATCTAGCTAACATTGAACCTTTTTGGTTAACTTTAGCTAGCTATGACAATCAGTTTGTATTACTAGAACTTCATTGTTTAGCTAGCTAGCCAGCTACATGTATAAACAAAAGACTCCACTTCGTCAGATGATTACAAGACCGATCAAGATAGCCAGGTGTATCAGATGGTGATTACGGCCATCTATTGTATATTAATGCTAAAATATTTGTGTCTTTCTGTATCAGTAGAACACGCCTAACTCTTCTCCACCAGTCATACAAGGAGAATGGTCTAATGCCTCCCATCAAAAAGAGAGCTGGCCCAAGAAAGCATAGGTTACCACAAGAAGCATGAGGACTTGCACTGAGTTGTGAACTTCATCAACAACTACGCAGAGGATAATGCAGTATTACCAGGACGCCACACAGGATACAAACACATTGGTTGAAAGCTGCTGCCATCTCATATGAAAAAAATGCAGCGGTGTGGCGTCTCTACAAGGAATGGATGACAACTCTTGGTATGTAAAGCATAAACAACACGTTTTGATTATTTAATTTACCTCCAACATGAATCGCACTATTTTTATTGATCTCACATTATTTCTGTATTTTCCAGAAGTACTTGGAGTCGGGTTGTCTTCCTTCAGGAATCTGTGGAGAAAATTGCTGCCCCACATCTCTAGCACTAAGCCGCCAGAGGAACAACTACCAGTTCTTCAGATCTGCCAATCTGCCAGAAGCTGTTAAGTCAGCCAAGCTGAAGAAGCAAGAGCAGCATCTCGTGCTTTTTCAGAGTGAGCGGTCTGTCTACCAGAAGATGGTTGCTGACTGCAAGACCATCTGTGAAGACCTGCAGTTGTCTCTGGGGGGTCCTACTGAACCAGCAAGTAAAGACATCAGGATGCATTACAGCTTTGATTTTGCTCAACATGTAAGTGTCGTGTCTTTGGCTATGCCGGATTAAGTGATATGACATGCTATTCTATAAAATCCTTTCTCCGTAATTAATATTACCTGATTGAGCTAATCGTGTAAATGTAATTAACTAGAAAGTTGGGGTACCACGAAAGAGTGTTTATAGAGCTGTTATCTTCCAAATAAACTCTGGAAGACCTAGTAATATTTTACATCAATAGCAGTCAATATTAATCGTCACCTTATTTCAGTCTCATCTGAAAATTGTAAATTCTTGGTTATCTTCACAAACCCTGGCTAACAAGTTGAATCAGCAATACAAAATTGGGTTTAATTATTTATTTACTAAATATCTAAATAATCACACAGAATTACATATACACAGAATGCAAATTGGGTCATACAGAAAATGTCCCTGGTGGACGGAGCCGACATGACGCTGGTTACACAAAGGAAAGGGGGTTGGGTTTGAGTGAAAGAGCGGGAAGACTGAGGAACAAAGGGAGAAGCCATGCTATCATATATACAGTATCTTATGCATTCTAAATTCCCCCCATTTGGAAAAGGAAAATGCAATAAATATTTACTCTGAACTGTGCTACGGTAGGTTGGTCGTAGATGCAGGCCGTGTTGGCCAACAAGAGATCTTCCTGTCCTCAGAAGAATGTCTCTGTTGGTAAATTGAGTACGTTGTAGTATCTTCATTGTGTGTTAGACTGGATACGTCGCCCGTCCTTTCCTAGCCCACGTTTACAGCGGCCGCTGCTAACTCAACAGCTAGGAGGTATCACTTCTGTGGTGAATAAGAGTTCAAAGTTCATACCATTCGCAACCAAAGCTCATGCTGAGGTTGGCTTTGTTCTGTAGTTATTGTCTGAATCCTTCTGACACCGGACCGTCGCCCTAATGTACCCGGAACAGAAGGTTACATTTTCGTCAAGGGCGTATAAAGTGGAGGGAGAGAAGGGTGTGTTTCATAGTTTATAACCCATGTATCTTCACAGGGGCGGGCCACTGATTGAGCAGAGCTCTAACCTTATGAAAACCAAATTCTCTCATTTGGAAGCTAAAATTACATTTAATCTTTTCACAAATAGTTTCATATTCAAACATTTAAATTGCACAACAATTCCATGTGAATCTGATAAATAGAATGTGTAGACTTTCCCAGATACAGTTTATGTCATCCTGTCATCAGTCATAATGATGACAACCGAACTGACATCATATTCATTAAGTACAAACGCATATTTTCAACTGGTTCTATTACCGAAATATGGTTTGTTTCCCCCACTTGTTTGATGTTCCCAGACTCTCTATGTTTAACAAAGGCTATTCAAGAGTCCTTCAGTAGAGTCAAGAGAGAGAGGGGAGAAAGGTACCTTACCCATAGGCCAACGTCATGACATAAGCCACATTTCCTCATTTATACTGATTAAAGACATATATATATATATATATATACAAGCCGGCAAATGCCTTTCACTGAGCTGTGTAAAGACAGACTGATAGGGGTGAGACAATTCATTTGAATGTATCTTAATGTTCTGTCCTCCTGACCGTATGCAGCCAGGCCCCATCTACTTTTTAACTCCTCACAAGTGTGGCTTGTTAGGTGTCAGCTGTGAAGGAATACCACAAGAATTCAACTACTTGATTGATAAAGGAATGTCATCTAGCACAGTCATCAACTACATGCATTATTATTTTTTTTGCCCCTTTTTCTCCCCAATTGGTAGTTACAGTCTTGTCCCATTGCTGCAACTCCCGTACAGACTCAGAAGAGGCGAATGTTGGGGTTGAGTGTGTCTCCTCCGAAACACAACCCAGCCAAGCCACACTGCTTCTTGGCACAACGCCCGCTTAACCCAACCACACCAATGTGTCGGAGAAAACACCATACACCTGGCGACCGTGTCAGCGCGCATTACACCCGGCCCGCCACAGGAGTCACTAGTGTGTGATTTGAACAGGAACATCCCTGCTGGCCAAACCCGGACGACACTGGGCTAATTGTGCACCGTCTCCCAGAGCCAGACAGAGCCTGGACTCGGACCAGGATCTCTAGTTGCACAGCTAGTGCTAGACCACTGCCCCACTCGGAAGGCCTACATGTACCATTTCTTCAACAACTATGGAGTTGGGGAAACACGTGTGGACATGAACTGTGATACACTGCAGTGGCAAAAACAAGAACAGGTTTGTGCTCTGGTATAGTGCCTGGCTGACCATGCACAAGCTCCACCACAGTCTGGACCTTCACTTTCTGATCACAGACCATACCAAGTTTGCCCCTGACTGGTGCTTCAGCCTCATCAAGCAGCGCTTCACTGTTCCCCGGGTGCCGAAGATGCGGATGTTGATGAAGGCAGCCCCCCGCACCTCTCTGATTCAGAGGGGTTGGGTTAAATGCGGAAGACACATTTCATTTGAATACATTCAGTTGGACAACTGACTAGGTATCTCCCTTTCCCTTTCAGAAAGACCAGAGTGAACACTTTGTCTGAGATTGCTGGTGTTGTGAAGGACAGTACTGTGACAGGGATCAACATCCCACAGCTGGTTGGACTGGAGGATGAATGATATGGTGCTGGTGGAAAGCAATGGCTGGCAACATCACCTGACTCCGTACTTCAGGCCGTTGCCACAGATCAAGCAGTACCAGCACTTCAGTTGAATATCATTTTCGTTGCATTGTATGAAGTTATTCTTATCTAAATTTGGGAGGTGAATTTATGTTATGGAAGGTTGTAATGTCTTCTCAATTTGTTTTGTTATTTCCTGTTTTACAGCTTCGATGCTCTGGAGCGTGGTGTTGTTGTCGCCAAGGAGAATTCGGACTCAGTCAGAACCAGGTTTCAGCTGCTGCGCAACGCTGACATCCTTCCTCCCATAGACAAGCACCAACTGGATAGTTAGAAACGTATATTTTTGAAAAGATCAGGGAGTTTTGCGACAACGAGGCTATGGATATCACATGCCCTGCACCAAAGTCAAGGGCAGGGCAGAAACAGGCACTCTGAATATAGATTCCCTTGTTCATCTGTGGTTTGGATCGATCAGTTAATCGCTGGGGGCGAGATCCCAGTCATCAGCACTATCTACAGTGCCTCTATTCAAATGACTCTCTCCTAACACACCATACGTTGCTTCTACTATTTATTTTTCTATCCTAATGCTCAACCACTTTCCCCGGATTGTGTGCATATATCTACAGTTGAAGTCAGAAGTTTACATACACTTAGGTTGGAGTCATTAAAACTTGTTTTTCAACCACTCCACAAATGTATTGTTAACAAACGATAGTTTTGGCAAGTTGGTTAGGACATCTACTTTGTGCATGACACAAGTAATCTTTCCAACAATTGTTCACAGACAGATTATTTCACTTATAATTCACTGTATCACAATTCCAGGGGGTCAGAAGTTGACTGTGCCTTTAAACAGCTTGGAAAATTCCAGGGAAAAAATGATATCATGGCTTTAGAAGCTTCTGACATCATTCGAGTCATTGGAGGTGTACCTGTGGATTTCAAGGCCTACCTTCAAACGCAGTGCCTCTTTGCTTGACATCATGGGAAAATCAAAAGAAATCAGCCAAGTCATCAGAAAAAAATTGTAGACCTCCACTAGTCTGGTTGACCCTTGGGAGCAATTTCCAAACACCTGAAGGTACCACGTTCATCTGTACAAACAATAATACGCAAGTACAAACACCATGGGACCACGCAGCCGTTATACCGCTCAGGTCTGTCTCCTAGAGATGAACATACTTTGGTGCAAAAAGTGCAAATCAATCCCAGAACAACAGCAACAGACCTTGTGAAGATGCTGGAGGAAACAGGTACAAAGTATCTATATCCACATTAAAACGAGTCCTATATCGACATAACCAGAAAAGCCACTCAGCAAGGAAGAAGCCACTGCTCCAAACGGCCATAAAAAAGCCAGACTCCGGTTTGCAACTGCACATGGGGACAAACATTTTACTTTTTGGAGAAATGTCCTCTGGTCTGATGAAATAAAAATATAACTTTTTGGCCATAATGACCATCGTTATGTTTGGAGGAAAAAAGGGGGAGGCTTGCAAGCCAAAGAACACCATCCCAACCATGAAGCACGGGGGTGGCAGCATCATGTCGTGGGGGTGCTTTGCTGCAGGAGGGACTGGTGCCCTTCACAAAATAGATGGCATCATGAGGTAGGAAAAATATGTGGATATATTGAAGCAACATCTCAAGACATCTCAAGCTTGGTCGCAAATGGGTCTTCCAAATGAACAATGACCCCAAGTATATTCCAAAGTTGTGGCAAAATGGCTTAAGGAGAACAAAGTCAAGGTGTTGTAGTGGCCATCACAAAGCCCTGACCTCAATCCTATAGAAAATGTGTGGGCAGAACTGAAAAAGCGTGTGGGAGCAAGGAGGCCTACAAACCTGACTCAGTTATACCAGCTCTGTCAGGAGGAATGGGCCAAAATTCACCCAAATTATTGTGGGAAGCTTGTGGAAGACTACCCGAAACGTTTGACCCAAGTTAAACCATTTAAAGTCAATGCTACCAAATACTAATTGAGTGTATGTAAACTCCCGAACCACTGGGAATGTGATGAAAGAAATCACATCTGAAATAAATCATTCTCTCTACTATTATTCTGACATTTCACATTCTTAAAATAAAGTGGTGATCTTAATTGGCCTAAGACAGGGAATTTTTGCTAAGATTAAATGTCAGGAATTGTGAAAAACTGAGTTTAAATGTATTTGTCTAAGGTGTATATCAATTTCCGACTTCAACTGTACCTCATCTATCACCAGTATCACTGATATCGTTATTGAAATTGTTCTTGTACATACTGTATATTGTTTTGTTCTTTCTCTACTGACATTGACACTTGTTCTTTTTTTCTTTATATTGACACTCTCTATTTCTGATATTGCTACTATGCAAGTAACCATTTCACTGTACCATTTACACCTTCTGTAGAGACCCATCCACTTGGCAAGATGTGGCTTGGGGTTATAGCATTTCTTTCACATGACCCATCAATTTAGACAAGTGTGTCTGGGTAAGCATCATCTAATATTTAGAACATATTTTTATCTGGACACTTTCTGTTTACCTGGAATTGTTCCTTGTCGTAGGCTACTACTTTTACCACTTTTAGTCTTAATCTTTACTACACTACTCACTGTTTAGCAGATGACCTCACATGTGAATCCTTAAAGAGATGGGTGGGCTGGCTTAAGAGTGTGTGAACAATGCTGAATGGGTGTAAACAAAGAAGAGCTCTCCAGTCTGTGTACCAAAACATTCAAGAGCCATTTTCACAAAAGTGGGGTTAAAAGTTTATCAACTTTCAAAGTGGAATTACTTTCCCATTGTTCCTCAGATGCAGATTTCACTGTTAACCACCCTTACCTCAACTGATTGTAGTTTTCAGCCAGAGTAACCCTATTAAGGTTTACTATTTGTTTTCTTGTTCACATTACTACATCTGTTGTCTAGCTTGTGTCTCTTTGTTTTTTAATGCAGGAGCTTGTTTTCAACTCACTCAATATTGTTAGCCTGAATGCTCAGGGGTTGAGAGATCTTACAAAAAGGAAAGAGCAAAATGGATTGAAGAGAGGGAAAGAAACACCAGTTCTTTTTTGCACTTGAAAAGAGGAACTACAAAAGAAAATCTATAACGGCACTCAAAATGAATGATGTATTATGCAAAGATTATAATATAAACATTTGTCAATTCCTTTTATGAAAACCTTTACAACTCACAATTTCAGGAAGATGGTTGTGAAAGCTCCATTTGTAAATGAGGATGATTTACACTCAGTTTGCAATTCACCTGTGTCAATCGAAGAAATTAGAGAGGCTCTGAGTTCAATGAAAAAAGGGAAATCACCTGGCCCTGATGGTCTGTCAATTGAATTCTATAGGCAGTTTTGAGAATTACTAGAATACCCTATTTTGAATGTTTCAAGATTGCATTGAAAATGGTGAAATGGTCTCCACTATGAAACTGTGCCTTATTTCACTGATTCCGAAGCCTGATAAAGACCCTTCTCTCACTGACAATGGGAGACCAATTACTTTATTAAATATTGATTACAAATTGATTGCTCTGGTTTATGCCAAAATATTAAATAAAGGAATAGATACTATTATAAATGAGACTCAAACAGGATTTATGAAGGGCCGTCACATAAGCCCCAACATCCGTTTAGTCGTCAACCTTTAAGATTATTTATATGCAATTGATTCAGATGCTGTTGTTTTATTTTTGGACTTCTGTAAAACCTTTGACACAATTGAACTTTTTGGTTTCGGTGAAAATGTTATCAAAGTCATTGTCAAAACCCTGATCTGTTTCACCTGTCTTTGTGATTGTTTCCACCCACCTCCAGGTGTCTCCTGTTTTCCCCATTAGTCCCCGGTGTATTTATCCCTGTGGTTCAGGTCTCTCTGCGTCAGTTCGTCATGATTTGCCAAGTCAACCAGCGTTTCTCCTAGCTCCTATTTTTTTCCCCAGTCTCTATTTTTTCCTAGCCCTCCTGGTTTTGACCCTTGCCTGTCCTGATGCCGTATCCACCTGCCTGACCACTCTGCCCGTTCTGACCTCGAGCCGGCATATCCCCTTGTACTGTTTGGACTCTGACCTGGTTCATGAACTCTCGCCTGTCCCCGACCTGGCTTTTGCCTACCCCTTTTGGTATAATAAATATTGGAGCTCAACCATCTGCCTCCTGTGTCTGTATTTGGGTCTCGCCTTGTGCCCTTATACGCATGTTTTACAAATAAATAAATATTTCTGTAACACATCCAAAAGATTCAGAATCAACAGAAGTGTATGACAGGGATGCCCAATTTTGCACTTTTTATTCATCTTGGTAGTGATATCTCTAGATATTCTGAATAATGCAAATTTGCATGGCTTATCCATTTTTAACAGAGAAATCCAAATTACCCAACGCTGACGATATTACTTTTTTTTAAAGACAAATACCAGGTTGCCCATGGCCTTAATGCTATTACTGCATTCTCTATTGCATCTGGCTTAAATCTGAATCTTTCTAAATGTGAAATCTTATGTTTATATGACTCTGATGATAAAGAAATATAAAATATTCCTTTAAAGGACTGTGTTAAATATTTAGGAATACATCTATCCAAAAACCACTTAGATCAACAAGACCTTTCTTGACTTCATCTGGAAAAATAAGTCTCACAAACTTAAAACGTCAGTCCTCTCAAATAAAAGATCTGGACGTGTTGGATTCTGTTGACATACAGTGCCTTGCGAAAGTATTCGGCCCCCTTGAACTTTGCGACCTTTTGCCACATTTCAGGCTTCAAACATAAAGATATAAAACTGTATTTTTTTGTGAAGAATCAACAACAAGTGGGACACAATCATGAAGTGGAACAACATTTATTGGATATTTCAAACTTTTTTAACAAATCAAAAACTGAAAAATGGGGCGTGCAAAATTATTCAGCCCCCTTAAGTTAATACTTTGTAGCGCCACCTTTTGCTGCGATTACAGCTGTAAGTCGCTTGGGGTATGTCTCTATCAGTTTTGCACATCGAGAGACTGACATTTTTTCCCATTCCTCCTTGCAAAACAAGTCGAGCTCAGTGAGGTTGGATGGAGAGCATTTGTGAACAGCAGTTTTCAGTTCTCGATTGGATTCAGGTCTGGACTTTGACTTGGCCATTCTAACACCTGGATATGTTTATTTTTGAACCATTCCATTGTAGATTTTGCTTTATGTTTTGGATCATTGTCTTGTTGGAAGACAAATCTCCGTCCCAGTCTCAGGTCTTGTGCAGACTCCATCAGGTTTTCTTCCAGAATGGTCCTGTATTTGGCTCCATCCATCTTCCCATCCATTTTAACCATCTTCCCTGTCCCTGCTGAAGAAAAGCAGGCCCAAACCATGATGCTGCCACCACCATGTTTGACAGTGGGGATGGTGTGTTCAGGGTGATGAGCTGTGTTGCTTTTACGCCAAACATAACGTTTTGTATTGTTGCCAAAAAGTTCAATTTTGCTTTCATCTGACCAGAGCACCTTCTTCCACGTGTTTGGTGTGTCTACCAGGTGGCTTGTGGCAAACTTTAAACAACACTTTTTATGGATATCTTTAAGAAATGGCTTTCTTCTTGCCACTCTTCCATAAAGGCCAGATTTGTGCAATATACGACTGATTGTTGTCCTATGGACAGAGTCTCCCACCTCAGCTGTAGATCTCTGCAGTTCATCCAGAGTGATCATGGGCCTCTTGGCTGCATCTCTGATCAGTCTTCTCCTTGTATGAGCTGAAAGTTTAGAGGGACGGCCAGGTCTTGGTAGATTTGCAGTGTTCTGATACTCCTTCCATTTCAATATTATCGCTTGCACAGTGCTCCTTGGGATGTTTAAAGCTTGGGAAATATTTTTGTATCCAAATCTGGCTTTAAACTTCTTCACAACAGTATCTCGGACCTGCCTGGTGTGTTCCTTGTTCTTCATGATGCTCTCTGCGCTTTTAACGGACCTCTGAGACTATCACAGTGCAGGTGCATTTATACGGAGACTTGATTACACACAGGTGGATTGTATTTATCATCATTAATCATTTAGGTCAACATTGGATCATTCAGAGATCCTCACTGAACTTCTGGAGAGAGTTTGCTGCACTGAAAGTAAAGGGGCTGAATAATTTTGCACGCCCAATTTTTCAGTTTTTGAATTGTTAAAAAAGTTTGAAATTTCCAATAAATGTCGTTCCACTTCATGATTGTGTCCCACTTGTTGTTGATTCTTCACAAAAAAATACAGTTTTATATCTTTATGTTTGAAGCCTGACATGTGGCAAAAGGTCGCAAAGTTCAAGGGGGCCGAATACTTTCGCAAGGCACTGTAAATAACACTTTCAAGATCAATTAGTTGAAAATATGTTTGGTCAATACATAATAATTTTTGGTATTTTATTCCAAACAATGTGTTTAACAAGTTGGGAGGTCTTCAATTTTGACTGAAATGTAATTATATCCCTTAAAGATTACACGCTAAATTCGCTAGGTTTTACCAACAAGCTTTAAAGTCCAGGAAAATATGTTTCCTGCACACTTTTTCTCCACACAAAGCTCTTTTGTGGAATAATTCAGACATAACTTTAAGGAACAAGTCGTTGTTCTAGCTGGCATGAGAGGAATATTGACTTTGTTCTTGACTTTTTCGACAACAGTGGTAATATTCTTTCATATGAACAATTTATAACATTGAATGAGTTTCCAATAGCTGTCTGAGAGTTTATTTCTGTTATCAAAGCCATTCCCAGTGGTCTTACTACACTAATGAAAACTCATTTTCACTTTGGTGATGATCAGAGATTATCCAGATCTCAGTTTGGAAGGCGTGAACTTACTTGAGAAATATTGTTGTAACAAATACATAAGACACATTTTCCATTCAGGATATAATATGTTACTATTGTAATGATAACAAGACCATTGAAATGAATGTGACTTTTTCTATTCTTGTTGCCAAATACTTTATACACAAACAAGAATTCCAGAATTCTATACCAAAATTAAAAATATTTTTGATTGAATTCAATCATCTTCTAAAGATATTATCCATAGTGAATAACAATAAGGATAACATCTTCCTGAATCAATGTAATGAGATTTTTTTCCTGAGTGAACACAAGTCCACTAAAATTGTCGTATTTTTAAAATTATTTTCATCTTTTTTAATGTTATTTATATAAACTCAGCAAAAAAAGAAATGTCCTCTTACTGTCAACTGTGTTTATTTTCATCAAACTTAACATGTGTAAATATTTGTATAAACATAACAACAAATGGAATAATGTTTCCCGGAACAAAATCAAAAGTAACAGTCAGTATCTGGTGTGGCCTCTAGCTGCATTAAGTGCTGCAGTGCATCTCCTCCTCATGGACGGCACCAGATTTTCCAGATTTGCCAGTTGCTGTGAGATGTTACCCCACTCTTCCACCAAGGCACCTGCAAGTTCCCGGGCATTTCTGGGATGAATGGCCTTAGCCCACAACCTCCGATTCAACAGGTTCCAGACGTGCTCAATGGGATTGAGATCCGGGCTCTTCGCTGGCCATGGCAGAACACTGACCAGCTCGCTTGCGAACTAGCAACATTGTTTTAACCTCTATGGGTGGTTGTTGCTAAATTGCACTAATGTGACTAGAATGATGCTGTGCTGTATACAACAGACAACTTTCTGGGACATAGACTTGTCTTGTATGGGCAGAAAGCTTACATTCTTGTTAATCTAATCTAAGTGTCCAATTAACAGTAGTTATTACAGTGAAAAAATACCCTGTTATTGTTTGAGGAGAGTGCACAACAATTGTGCACTGATTTGTCATCCTGAGGGTCCCAGAGATAAAATGTAGCATAGTTTTGTTTGATAAAATACATTTTTATCTTTAAATGTAGAAACTGGGGTCTACAGTTTGACCCCACTGCTATCTCTGGCTCCACACCCACCCCGCCCGACCATCTAGATGTGTGAAAGTTAGTGTATAAGATAATGATCCATCATGTATGACATTCCTGGGGGTGTGTAAACTTAAATGTTTTATTACCATAGCCTTTTTGTATGTTCTCTATAGTTATGTACTTGAAAATATATAAATTGTCCAATTCGGCACATTTGGACAAACTCCTGGCAGACTTGATACAAAATATTGTGCAGAGTGTGCAGACTGGCTGGGTGGTGCCAGAATAACAACCTATCCCTCAATGTAACCAAGACTAAGGAGATGATTGTAGGCCTAATGACAATCCTCTTTTACGCTGCTGCTACTCTCTGTTTATCTTATATGCATAGTCACTTTAACTATACATTCATGTACATACTACCTCAATTGGCCCGACCAACCTGTGCTCCCACACATTGGCTAACCGGGCTATCTGCATTGTGTCCCACCACACGCCAACCCCTCTTTTTACGCTTCTGCTACTCTCTGTTCATCATATATGCACAGTCACTTTAACGATACCTACATGTACATACTACCTCAATAAGTCTGACAAACGGGTGTCTGTATATAGCCTTGCTACTCTTTTTTCAAATGTCTTTCTACTGTTTTATTTCTTTACCTACCTACACACACACACAACTTTTTTTTGGCACCATTGTTTAGAGCCTGTAAGTAAGCATTTCACTGTAAGGTTTACACCTGTTGTATTCGGCGCACGTGACAAATAAACTTTGATTTTATTTGATTTGACTCTGAAACTTTGCGCGCACACTGCTGCCATCTGGTGGCCAGAATCTAAATTACGCCTAGACTCCTTTCTGAAAGTATGGCCTTCCGCTTGCATTTCAAAGATGATTTTGAAAAATGTAATGTTTAAAAAAATCATTTCTTTGTTTGTATTATCTTTTACCAGATCTAATGTGTTATTTTCTCCTATATTAGTTTCACAAACTTCAAAGTGTTTCCTTTCAAATGGAAAATAATATGCATATCCTTGCTTCAGGTCATGAGCAACAGGCAGTTAGATTTGGGTATGTAATTGTAGGTGAAAATTGAATAAAAGTGTACTGGGACCTCACAGTCTCCTGCACTAATGAGCTCCGGACAGACACAGATGTATTTGCATCCTTTATTTCAGCCCCTTTTCAGGTTTCCCGATTTAAAAAATTGTTCATTTGTCAGCAAGACAAATCCATTTTTTCCGGCTACATTATTGTAGGCCTAATGACAATCGTCGAATGTCATTACACTTTTTGTCATTTTGTAATCCATCAAATGGCGGGTGCACAATGCATTGTTTGGATACTGGAATTAGTGGATGAACGTGCGCAGGTAGCCTATCATGACTGGTTTTGTTCATGCCACATTAAAAGGTAATACATGTTTACCATTAAAATACGTCTTTACTATTAGGCCTATAAAATAAGAAGTCCCTTGAACAAAAATAGAGACCCCCAAATGTCACGGTATAATTTGCGCTCTGCTTATAGGGGGAGAAAATGAACCGGTCTCCCTAACTTAAACTAACTCTTACACACACCCTTTGCCTTTCAATATCAATCAAGGTATTGACCCATAGAAACATGTATAATGATCACCAACTGATTGAAACACTATTGATTATGATCACTACAATACGCCAAACAGGGACACGATTAGTAACTAAGTTTGTCCTTCTCTTCTCATTGACTACCACTAAGTGCCTTCTCAGCTATCATTCTCCAAAGCAGGATGTGGTTGGATCGGGCTGGGGAGGTTCGAGAAGGGAGGTAAGTGGGGGGGATCTCCGCCTGTTGGCCTTGTCAGAGGATGGGTGGGTTTGTGGTGGAGGCAGGTGGTGTGACTAAAGTGAGGACTGGTCTGAACGGGGTGGATGCCGGGTCTCGGATGTGGGAGGGGGGCAATAGGGGGTGAGGGGTAGAGATGGGACAGGGGTGTCACCACCACTAGGCCCCGTCCCAAACAGTTCTGCCCACCACACCCACCACAACTGTTCCTCATTCATGAAACCTTCTGCCTTCTGTCCCCTTCTCTCCCTCTCTCTCTTTCTCTCTTCTCCTCTTTTCTTTTCTTTTCACAATGCAATTGTTAACAAAACGGTTTACAAACCTCGGCTGGTACATTATCCACGACCGCCTCCTCAGATTGATTTAGGCAAATGGATTCAGAGAAAAGGGTGGGGAAGAGGGGGTGGAGTGAAAGAGAGAGAAGAGGCGTGTCCCTTAGCACAGTGGCTTTACAAAACCACCACATGGGCCACGCTGAATATTCCCTTTCTCCTCCATTTCAGAGCAGCCATACATTAAACGCTCATTATGCTGCCATTATGTGGAAGGGGAGTCCCTCTATATGAGGGCAGAATGGCTGGAGACGGACTATGATCTCTCTACATATGCATGCATGATGCATCTTTAACAGGCTCCTGTGACATGTCATATCATCATGACTGCAATATTTGACTTTCATAAAGCTCGTCATGGAAAGGGAGGTGTGGGAACGCTGAGAGGCAAATTTTACGGTTAGATGTGATACTTGCAAGAGAAAATGAGGGATGAGAAATAAATAGATGAATGCAAATAGAAAGAGGCCCTATTTTTGACTCACAATCTAAATAAGAATAGGAGCTGAACTATCAGGAAAGTGTCATAGACATTCAAGACAGAAAACTAATTGAAACTATAAAGAGACTGAAGTTAATCCTAAGAATACAAAGTGGAAAAATATCAATCAAAGAACAAAAGCATGCTTATGAAAAAATAAAAAAGTAAATGCATTTAAGCCACCAGTGGGCCTCTCTTTTACCTGTTCAAACTTTTTACAAAAACGCAGCAAAGTTAGCAAGGCACCATACTATCCTCACTCTCACCACTATCACCACTCTCACCACACTCCTGCTACTGATGTTTCTACTTTTTCACTTTCTTTTTTCTATTTCACATTTAAACTCAACATTGACTAAGTGGTAGACATAACATAGTAAATGTAAATCCAGGACACCGCAATTAGTATATGTTACGTTTCGTGTGGTATCTATTATTTTTGGGATGTCCAACTATTTCGTATGATATGTTACGAATTACAATTCCTATGATATGTTACAAATTGCATTTTGTGCAAAATGTTAAGAATTAGCTAAACTTATGATGTTCAAAAGTCGCTAACGAATTCAAAAGTCGCTATATTTAGAGGGTGGCTAACGCTAATGTTAGCCAAGTAGCTAACGTTAGCTAGGCTAGGGGTTAGTAGCTAAGGTTAGGGTTAAGTTTAGGGTTAGGAGTTAGGTTAAAGGGTTAGGGGAAGGGTTAGCTAACACGCTAAGTAGTTTGCAAAGTTGCTTATTAATAGCTAAAATGCTAAAGTTCTTTGCGATGAGATTGGAACACACAACTTTTGGGTTGCTAGACATTCATGTTATACACCCATTCATTCACCCACCCACACTACTTTCATTTTTCTGCCTTAAGGAACCTTCTGTCTTATGTAACCATACCAAATGTAACATCATACTAATCTGAGTGTCCCGGATAGTCTGACAGGGGTTGTCTGTAGGGGGGGTGGGGGGGGGGGGGGGGACAAAGGTTGGACTGGGCATCCCATCATGATAAATCACTAGTTAATGAGGAGTCCATTGTGTGGGGCCACATTGTCACCCCCTCTCGGTCCCGCTACCTTCTGGTTGTTAAGCTGACACAGATAATGAACTAGTCCGCTTTGAACTGTCCCCACAATATTGACTGGTTGCATGCAGCAGATGTCCCCCTGGCAGAAAGCAACTGGTAAAAGCACATTAGGTTAACAAAGATAGAGCTTTGCTGTGGTGGGACAGGGTGGAGGGTAGATGGGAGGGAGGGTGGTAGTGTGGGTGTGTTAGGATAGAGGGGCGGATGGTAGGGTGAAGGGGGTTAGTGGATAGGAGGAAGGAGGGGGTGGCGGGCGGTTTGGGTTGACAGGACTAAATATGTGCAGGTGGGGGGGTTACTATCAAAACAACACATTTATCAATGGCACAACTGAGAGGAGTCATGTTAGGATAGACAAATTTGGAATTTGATATGTCTGTGCATTGCTTGTATGTTTATTTGATCATTAAACTTTAAAATTGTCAACAATCATGTTTATTCCATGTGTAACTCTGTGTTGTTGTATGTGTCGAACTGCATTGCTTTATCTTGGCCAGGTCGCAGTTGCAAATGACAACTTGCTCTCAACTAGCCTACCTGGTTAAATAAAGGTGAAATAACTAACAATAAAATAAATCAAAATACTCCTAATACAAGGTACAAGACAGCGACAGGGAAGGTAGAAAAATATTCAAACATAAACAAACACAATACGCACAGAAGACTATCCAACATCTCTCCACTCATAATTTTTTCATAATTTTCTTATTTCACCTTTATTTAACCAGGTAGGCCAGTTGAGAACAAGTTCTCATTTACAACCGCGACCTGGCACAGATCACTCAATTGATATTTCCTTGTTTCAGATAAGAATATAATCATTGCTATCTTCATCATCATTATTATGATGACTGAATAAATGCAGCGAGTGAGTGTATGTGTGCATGTGTGTTGAATGGTTCCTCTTTGCCAGTGTGACGGCTGTCTAATGGGTCAATAATAAGCCGTGACTAACCCTCTCCCAGAGGAGCAGCTTGGCCAGACACACACACACAGAGAGAAGCAAAAAGGTATGAGCCACCAACACTGATTACCATATAATTGCTGCCATTGTATTTGACATCGGGAATTAGCAGCCCGCTAGGTGGTTAGCTGGTCTTTTATTTTGCAGGACTGGACCAAAAAAACTGCCAAGTAGGAGAAAAAAATAACAAAAATATGTATTCTTACAATGTCTATACAAAAGTTTGTGGACATGAACACATCCTTAAACATAAGTGTTGGACTAATAAAGAATACTAATAAAGAACAAGAAGGTCTGCACACTCTTTAAGCTCCCAATTTACCGCTTTAATGACTACGTTTCGATCCGAAACGGATCTTCATCGGGTCAAACAAACAAACTGAGTGCTCACTTCCCAAAATACACACATTCAAATCAAACAAATTATATTTGTCACATGCGCCGAATACAAAAGGTGTAGACATTACCGTGAAATGCTTACTTACAAGTCCTTAACACTTCTTCGGGATCGGTGTCCCGTCCATGGGACGGTGAGCTAACGTAGGCTAATGCGATTAGCATGAGGTTGTAATACCCTGACTACACCGCTCGCGTCATGTGCACGAGCGTTACAAAATAATTTTAGAAAACTATGTTATTCAATTATTGCACCCACACTGCTCGCCTGTGTCAACGAGCGTCAATTGCCAAGGGCTAAAATGGAAGTCATTCCTATTTCTGACGCAGATCGCGCTGCAAGTCATGCCTCTCCCATCTCCTCATTTGTTTATAGAAGCAGGTACCCACGTGCCATCTCTTCATTGGTTATACCCACGTGGGTGATTGAAAGACGAACTTTGTTTCCGGTCGTCGTGGTAATACTATAAAAGTTTAGATGCCATTCACCATATAAGTTCAAAGATGAAAAAGCCTGGAAGGAGGAGAGATGACTAGAAACGATTTGGTTGACCGTTTATGTGTGGATTAATTGTCGGAGTAGAGGACCTTGTGCATTTCAGGTGAAATAACAACTCAATGTTTATATCCCAGGACAAATTAGCTAGCAACAGCAAGCTAGCTAAATAGGACAAATTAGCTGGCAAGTGCAAGCAAGCTAGCTAAATTACCATACATGTTTAATGCTTTTCGACCTGTCCCCAAGTCAATGTAATTGGTTCAGAGTTTGTTTTGATATTTACACCCAGAGCAAAATGGCGCACACGCGCAGCCGGTTTGGGTTCCATGTAAGTAACAAGAACATTTCCCAGAACATAGACATATCTGATGTTGGCAGAAAACTTAAATTCTTCTTAATCTAACTGCACTGTCCAATTTACAGTAGCCATTACAGTGAAACAATGGCATGATATTGTTTGAGAAGAGTGCACAGTTTTGAACATGAAAAGTTATTAATAAACAAATTAGGCACATTTGGCCAGTCTTGATACAAAATTTTGAACAGAAATGCAATGGTTCATTAATTCAGTCTTAAACTTTGCACATACACTGCTGCCATCTAGTGGCCAAAATCTAAATTGCATCCGGGCAGCAATAATACATTATGGCCTTTCTCTTGCATTTCAAAGATAATGGTACAAAAAAATACAAAATAATGTTTTTTTTCTTGTTTGTATTATATTTTAAAGATCTATTGTGTTATTCTCCTACATTCCTTTCACATTTCCACAAACTTCAAAGTGTTTCCTTTCAAATGGTAACAAGAAAATGCATATCCTTGCTTCAGGGCCAGATTTACAGGCAGTTAGGTTTGGGTATGTCATTTTCGGCAAAAAATTGGAAAAAAGGGAGGATCTTTAACCAACAACGCAGTTTTAAGAAAATAGAGTAAAGAAAATATTTACTCAATTAGCTAAAGTAAACATTTTTTTAAGTAACACAATAAAATAACAATAACAAGGCTATATACAAGGTCTAGTCAATGTGCGGGGGTACAGGTTAGTCAGTCATATGTATATGTAGGTAGGGATAAAGTGACTATGCACAGACAATAAACAGCAAATGGACTGACCACAAGTAAGATGGAATAGCAGCCATTTCATTAATTGTTCAGCAGTCTTATGGCTTGGGGGTAGAAGCTGTTATGGAGCCTTTTGGACCTAGACTTGGCGCAGTCGTGGATGAACAGGGACTACAGGAGGGGGCTAAGCATGCATCCTTGAGGATGAGGATCAGTGTGGCAGATGTGTTGTTGCCTACCCTTACCACCTAGGGGCGGCCTGTCAGGAAGTCTAGGATCCAGTTGCAGAGGGAGGTGTTTAGTCCGAGGGTCTTTAGCTTAATGATGAGCTTAGTGGGCATGATGGTGCTGAACGCTGAGCTGTAATTAATGAACAGCATCCTCAGATATGTGTTAATTTTGTCCATGTGGGAAAGGGCAGTGTGGAGTGGGGTTGACTCTGCGTCATCTGTGGATCTGTTGGGGCGGTATGCGAATTGGAGTGGGTCTAGGATTTCTGGGATGATGGTGTTGATGTGAGCCATGACCAGCCTTTCAAAGCACTTCATGGCTACTGACGTGAGGGTGGTAGTCATTTAGGCAGGTTACCTTTGCTTTCTTGGGCACAGGGACTATGGTGGTCTGCTTGAAACATGTAGGTAATACAGACACGGTCAGGGAGAGGTTGAAAATGTCAGTGAAGACACTTTTTGTAACAATAATGGTAGTACGAACTCTAACCCAGGCGCAGAGAAACACAGAGAGCAGAGGTAAGGGTAAATCCACAACTTCTACTTAGAGTCTTAACAGAAACCAAACCGCACAAGAGTACACTAATAAAGCATGAGACCTAAGCACAGATACAAGCCAACTGAGGCACCTAAATAATAAGGCAACCAGGTGAACAGAGGAGGTAATTAAACACAGACTTTAGTCTGGAGATGTGGAAGGTGGGATGAACCATCATGGACTGGGGAGACAAAGGCAATAGGCCACTGGATTAATGCGCTGTAGAACCTTGAATGGACCAACGTACTGGGGTGCCAACTTCCTTGATTCCACACGTAGAGGCAGATCCCTAGTAGACAATCAGACCATCTGGCCTGGACGCAGGAGAGAACTCAAACGGCGATGTCAGTTGGCCTGTCGCTGAACCCGAGCTGAGGACCTCAGGAGCGCTGACCGAGCCCTCTTCCTGGTCCGGCAGCAACGAGAGATGAGACGTTGAGCGGATGGAACTGCCACTTCAATCTCCTGATATGGAAACAGAGGAAACAATGGTGACAGGCCGGTGGAGAAACACTGGAGAGTGTTGTGTGCATACTCCACCCAGGGAAGATGCTGACTCCAAGTGGCGGGATAGGCGGACACATAGCACCGTAAGGAGTTCTCCAGATCCTTGTTCACCCACTCCATTTGACAGGTGGACTGAGGGTGATAGCCTGAGGACAAAGTGGCTGAGTACAGAACGCCATCCAGAATTTGGAGGCAAATTGGGGGCCCCGGTCGGAGACGATGTCCAGAGAAAGTCCATGAAGGTGGAAAACATGCTGAATAACTAGCTGAGCAGTCTCACGGGCAGATGGAAGCTTAGGCAGCATAATGAAATGTGCCGCCTTGGGAAAGCGGTCCACAATGACCAGTATGACAGTGTGACCCTCTGAGGATGGAATACCCGTGATGAAATCCATAGAAAGATGAGACCAGGGTCGAGAAGTTGTTGGCAGCGGATGAAGAAGCCCCAAAGGCTGCTGACGAGGAGTGTTGTTCCGGGCACATGTCTGACAGGCAGCCACAAAGGTCTGAGTATCCGCCTCCGCCGAGGGCGAGAAAGGGCATCTGGCTTCACGTTCTTAGACCCCCGGAGGGTAAGATAATGTGATTCTGAACCAAGTGAAGAAAAGAGCCCAACTAGCCTGTCGGGGACTGAGGCGTTTAGCGTCCTGGATGTAGGCCAGGTTCTTGTGGTCAGTCCAAATCATAAAGGGATGTTCCGAAACCTCCAACCAGTGCCGCCACTCCTCCAAAGCCAGTTTTACAGCAAGAAGCTCCCGATTTCCAACCTCATAGTTCCTCTCTGTCGGAGTGCGATGCCTGGAGAAGATAGCACACGGATGAAGCTTTACGTCTTTAGCCGAGCGCTAAGACAGAACCGCACCTTACGCCAACGTCAGAGGCATCGCCGACCTCATAGTTCCTTTCTGTCGGAGTGAGATGCCTGGAGAAGATGGCACATGGATGAAGCTTTAGGTCTTTAGCCGAGTGCTAAGACAGAACCGCAACTTACGCCAACGTCAAAGGTATCCACCTCTACCACGAAGGGAAGAGAAGGATCCACATGAACTAGAATGGGTGCAGAAGAAAACCAACGTTTCAGGTCCTGGAACGCATTCTCAGCAGCAGGGGTCCACGTTACATTGACGGCGCTCACCAAGGGCTCGGCTGGGCATGTAAGCTGGAAGGGCTCAGCCTGTTGCTGAGAAGGACGCCTGCTTGTAATTTCGGTAGAAATTAGCAAAACAACCAAAACGCTGGACTTGCTTGACTGTGCTTGACTGTGCTGGACCACGGCCAGTTGACCACCGCTTCTACTTTTTGGGAGTCCATCCATACACAGCCCTGAGACACGATGTACCCCAGGAAGGAGATCTGTGGAACGTGAAACTCACACTTCTCGGCCTTCACAAACAAGCGGTGAGAGAGGAGTCTTTGAAGAACCTGGCAAACATGTTGGATGTGTTCAACCATGGGCCTGAAAAAGACGAGGATGTCATCCATGTACACAAACACGAAGGAAATCATGCAGCAACAGAGCCTGGAAAACGGCTGGAGCATTTATAAGTCCAAACGGCATGACACGGTACTCAATGTCCTATTGTGGTGTTGAACGCTGTCTTCCACTCGTCTGATGTGCACCAGATTGTATGCGTTCCGTAAATCCAATTTTGAGAAAACCATAGCTCCCTGGAGTCTCTCAAAGGCTGACAACATAAGAAGAAGAGGGCTTGTTCTTGTTGGTAATGTTATTTAAACCCTAGTAATCAATACAGGGACGTAATTCCCCATCCCTCTTTCCAACAAAGAAAAACCCGGTCCGGCAGGTGAAGTGGATGGCCAAATAAAACCAGCCACCAGTGCCTCCTTAATATAACTGTTCATGGCTGCAGTCTCTGGACCTGAGAGAGAATACATCCCTCCTCTCGGAGGAGTGGTGCTGGGCAGAAGGTCAATGGCACAATCATAGTACCTGTGAAGAGGTAGGCTGGACCTTTGTTTGCTGTAGACCTGACCCAGATCCCAGTAATCCCAAGGTACACGGGAAAGATCAGGCTTGTCATCCCCAGCCGGGGGAACAGGAGAATCGGAAGCCTCCAGATGAGCAGGGCCGGAAAGATGTGGAGAGAGTTGCTGGCAGGTGGACTGGCATGAAGGATTCCATCCCAGAACTCTTCCAGAGGGCCAGTCAATTTGAGGATTATGGATAGAAAGCCACGGATGTCCAAGAACCAGGGGAAGCTCAGGAGAGTCCACCAAATGTAACTGGATAAACTCCACATGATAATCCAGAACTTGTAGCTGAAAAGGCATGGTGAGTTGCTTCACCTTCCCAGACCCTAGGGTTTGACCATCCAGCGCAGTGACCGACAACGGAATGTCCAGCTTAGTGAGACAGCCCCTGTTGGCGAGCTAATGTGCGTTCCAGAAAACAGCCGGTAGCCCCAGAGTCTATGAAAGCAGAAATGTCCAACTGCCCATTGTGCCACAGCAGGTTGACTGGAAGCAAGGTGCTTACCGTGTCCATAGCTGGAGACTGTATCTGACTCGCCAGTATTCTCCTGTCTACTGATGAGTCATCCAGTTTCCCGTCAGCTCAGGACAAGCATGGAAATGTCCAGACTGTCCACAGTAAAGACAACGTTGCTCATTAATCCTGCGCCTTCACTCCAGAGCGAAAAGTGTGGTGAGTCCCAATTGCATCGGCTCCTCTGAAGGATATGAAGAAGAACCAGAGCTGAATTGAGAACTCTGACGGGGTACAGGACAAGCAGACGCAGCATAAGGCAGTGGATCAAACAAAGAATCGACTCCCTCAGCCCGAAACACTGGAAGCAACTCGGAACCCCCTCTCACAACAACGTTCCCGAAGCTGGATGTCAATCCGGATGACCAGAACGATAAGCTTATCTAGAGTGTCAGGGTTGTCCCGGGAAGCCAGTTTATCCTTGAGAACCTCGCTGAGTCTGTTCAGAAAGGCTGAGTGAAGTGCCTCTGTATTCCAACCGCTCTCAATGGCGAGCGTCCGAAAGTCAATGGTGTAATCAGCTACGCTCCGGCTGCCCTGCCGAAGCGCAATGAGTCTTTGAGCAGTGTTCCTGCCACAGATGGGGTGATCAAAAACTCTCTTCATCTCCTGGGTGAAGCTTTGCCAATTAAAACAAATGTCTGATTGCTTCTCCCATATGGCCGTGGTTCAGGCCAGAGCCCGTTCTGAGAGCAAGGAGATGACGTATGCCACTCTGGAACGCTCAGTGGGAAACGTTGATGCCTGCAGCTTGAAGGCCAGCGAGCATTGGAGCAGGAACCCACGACACCTCCCAGGATGCCCCTCATAGCGCTCCGGTGCCAGGAGATGAGGCTCCCGAAGGGAGGAAGATGCTGAGCTGGTAGGGAGTGGAGGATTAGGAGGTGCAGCAGCCGTTACTCCCGCCTGTCCTGTCTGCAGAGCAGACACAAGAGTTCTTAAATCATCCGGCAATTTCTGCAGCCACGCCTCATGGCGACCAATAACAGTTCCATGGTGGGTGAAAGCCGACCATAAATGGTGGAGTTCGGAATGTTCGTCGGACGACTGAGAAATCTCTGCTGGGTCCATTGTTGGCTTAGATCTACTATAACAATAACAATGGGAAATGTATGTACAGTCACTGTGGGGACAACATCGTCGATGCACTTATTGATGAAGCCTGTGACTGAGGTGGTATACTCCTCAATGCCATTGGTTGAAACATATTCCAGTCTGTGCTAGCAAAACAGTCCTGTTGAGTAGCATCTGTGTCATCTGACCACTTCCATATTGAGCGAGTCACTCGTACTCCCTGCTTTAGTTTCAGCTTGTAATCAGGAATCAGGAGGATAGAATTATGGTCAGATTTGCCAAATGGAGGACGAGGGAGAGCTTTGTATGCGTCTCTGTGTGTGGAGTAAAGGTGGTTTAGTGTTTTTTTCCCCTCTGGTTGCACATGTGACATGCTGGTAGAAATAAAGTAAAACATATTTAAGTCCCCGGCCACTAGGTACGCTGCTTCTGGTTGAGCATTTCTCTGTTTACTTTTGGCCTTATACAGCTTGTTGAGTGCTGTTTTAGTACCAGCATCCGTTTGTGGTGGTAAATAGACAGCTACGAAAAATATATGTGAAACTCTCTTGGTAGATAGTGCTTATCATGAGGCACACACCACAACCCCTCGTCTTGCCAGACGTAGTTGTTCTGTCCTGCCGACGCGCCGAAAACCCTGCCGACTGTATATTAACCGTGTCATTGTTCAGCCACGACTCGGTGAAACATAAGATATTACAGTTTTTAATGTCCCGCTGGTAGGATAGTCTCGAACGGAGCTCATCCAGTTTAATCTCCAGTGATTGCACGTTGGCCAATAGAACGGATGATTGAGGCGGATTACCAACTCGCCGCCGAATTCTCACAAGGCACTCGGATCTGCACCCCCTGTATCTCCATCTTTTCTTCATGCTAATGATAGGAATTTGTGCCTGGTCTGGGAGAAATAGTGTATACTTTGCATCAGACTCATTAAATAAAAAATCTTTGTTCA
Source organism: Oncorhynchus clarkii lewisi (assembly GCF_045791955.1). Taxonomy (NCBI): domain Eukaryota; kingdom Metazoa; phylum Chordata; class Actinopteri; order Salmoniformes; family Salmonidae; genus Oncorhynchus; species Oncorhynchus clarkii. Next base: position 54,278,117 of record NC_092152.1, read on the forward strand.
GTTTGAGGTGAGTAATCGCTGTTCTGATATCCAGCAGATCTTTTTGGTCAGCAACATTATGTACAAAATAAATTAAAAACAATGAGAAAAAAACACAGAATAGCACAATTGATTAGGAGCCCATAAAACGGCAGTCATACCTACTGAGCCATTATTTTTATTAAATTTGACCTCACATGATCTTTACGCACGACGCATGGGTGGGTGTGGAAACAACTCAATGATAAATCGTGCATAATAATTCAGAATTAAAGACATACAAATGGTTTCAAGTTCAAACCTAAGCAACAGTAAAATACATAATGTTGGACGTGAGCGCTCAGTTTGTTTGTTTGACCCGACAGAGATCAGTTCCGGGTCAAAGAGTAGTCAATAAAGCAGTGAATTGGGAGCTTAAAGAGTGTGGGGACCTTCTTGTTCTTTACTATTTTACAATGCAAACACATATACTTGCACAGACACACGTGCATACTGTACACGTACACGCAAGCAGGAACACACACGTCGGCACGTGCACACACACTCTGAACATGTATGATGAACTATGATGGAATTGGAATGTATTCGACTATTTAAGGTTATATTCAGTGACAGAGTCACTGCACTATAACTATATCCTCCGTCTGTCTCTGTTGGGTCACCGCAAACATTCAGTGAACACACACCCATTATAAAAGTGGATGCGTCACCATATTGCCCCTTATTGGCCTTCTCAATGTTGTGTATTCAGATACTGCACATAATGAATTTGCTATGGCCTATTTGTCCAGTTTGTCCATCTTCACAAATGGAGACGTCTCAGATATGTCAGAAAGATAGAAAGAAGTGTGACCACTTCAACTGTGACCCCTTGGTTTCCAACAGTCTGTTTGATTGACAGCCGTGTGCCAGTTCAGAGAGCGAGAGAGAGGTAGGTAGGGGTAGGCCTGCATTCCTCTTTCATGAAGAATGAGATAGCTTTATCAATGTAGTCTAAATTGCCCCTTGAGTTAGAATGAGACTTTGATGAGACCTACACACACCAAACTCTCCTCCCCCCACATGTGGCTAAATGATCACTTCCTGACAGGCCTTGCTTCTTAAATATCTCTTTTCTCTCTCTGACTGGGTCTTGTTTTTACCATCAAAGCCAGAGAGGGAGTGAGAGAGACAGAGAGATAAGAGGTGGGGGGGCAGAGAGAGAATATTTCTTACCCCATAAAAGGTTTTGTGTGAGGACGACTGAGCATGCGGCTATTGTAAAAAATATATATAAAAAAAGGCCCACTGTCAGACCACCAGTGGATGACCCTGCAAACAGCAACAAAACCCGATTGGTCTCGGCCGCCATTGGCTAATGGGCCAGAGAGGAATAGTCCTGGGTGGGTAATGACTCTATTCTCTCCCTTCTTCTCTTCTCTGTGCCCTCGTATACCCTACATCCCCAACCCCCCATATACCACCCTACATACTATACCACCAGCTCTCTGCCCTTGCCTTGCCCCCCCAAACCCTACACTCTGTGCCCCCCTCAACCCCCCCCCCCCCCCCCCCATTTGTCACAGTGTCTGTGTGGCACACTCGGCAGCCTGACATGGCACCAGATGCCGGGAAGATCAGGCATGGCGTGTCGAATCAGAGGACCATATGTCCAGATGAGTCATGGTCCTCTCTGCCTTTCCCACAATGGCCTGCAATAGGAGCCGCCTGCAGTTGGAGTTGCCTGCAGTAGGAGTCTGTGCATCAGTGGGGATGTCACTATACCGCCACGGTAGAAAGGACAGATACATGGCACTTAACCACTTACTGTATGCCACTGTGACCCTAACCTTACCCCTAACCTTAAAGTCCCACACCAGCCTGCCGACCCCTTACAATAAATAGCCATCTAGCGACAACTGTTAAAGGTAAATGTGAACATGCCCAAATGAATTATCTGTTGTGGTTAGTGCACTGGTGGACCCAGCAGTTCCAGATAGCAACACACCAATGAGTCAAGACCATTGCCAGACCTTTATAAGACCACAAGAGTCTCCAAATTTTGATGGGTTCAAAAGTTTGCAGTATAGGACCATTATTTGAAAAGGCAGAGCTAAACCATTAGTACTGCCCAACAATACTCAAACATTCTGGCAGACATAGTAGAACAGTCAGCCCTAGCTGTCTGTGTCCGTCAAATGAAAGCTACCATCTTTGTTGTTTTATGATTTGCCCTATCGACCCTGATAATAGGTCAAAAAGACAGTGATACAAAGATGAAGATAGAGAGCATAGAGAGAAGAGAGAAAAAGAAGAAAGAAATGAGAGTGAAGCTGATGATGAGGCATGTAAAGGTCGGTAGGATTAGGGATAAAGGGTAGAGGAGGAGGAGATGGGGGGTGTATAGGAGGAGAGGAGGGGTAGATGGGGAGGGCCACTCAGGCTCTATTCAAATCCTAAGACAACACAGCACAGAATGATAGACTCCTCAGGATTGTTTGTCCCGCTTGGGCTATTCTGTCCCCTGTCCACCTCAATGGCACCCTTAGCTACACATGAGCTGGCTGTCACAGGTACCTGTGTGTGTGTGTGTGTGTGTGTGTGTGTGTGTGTGTGTGTGTGTGTGTGTGTGTGTGTGTGTGTGTGTGTGTGTGTGTGTGTGTGTGTGTATGACAGGGGCTTTTTTAGAGATAAATGTCCTCTAGCCCTATGGTTGATTACCCCACTATAGACACTCACTCACTGGTGGTGAAAACTCTCACTCTTACGATTCCATACCCCTCACCCCCTATCCCTGCCAGCCCCTCCACTCTCCCTCACTCTGAATTCCAAGGGGCTTTGAACATACACACACCAGAGAAGGCTGGTGGGAGGAGCTATAGGAGGCCAGGCTAATGGTAATAGCTGAAATGGAATCTATGGAACGGAGTCAAACGTGGTTAACATTTGTTTGATGTGTTTGATACTGTTCCATTTACTCCATTCCAGACATTACAATGAGCCTGTCCTCCTATAGCTCCTCCCACCAGCCTCCTCTGGTATGTTCAAAGCCCCGTAGAATAGCATGTGAGAGCTAAATAGCCTCACAAACACACTCAAACATGCAAAGACCGATAGCAACTGACTCAATAATAGAATGTATTTATGGTTCATCATGTCAGGTTTATTGGCTCTCACATAAATAAAAACGATTTAGGGACTTTCAGAGACTAATGGCTAAATAAGGAAATTAAGGGTGTAGGTAGCCTAGTGCTTAATAAGAGTGTTGTGCCAGTAACTGAAAGGTTAGTGGCTTGAATCTCTGAGACAACTAGGTGAAAAATGTGTCAATGTGCCCTCGGGCAAGGCACTTAAGCCTAATTGATCCTGTAAGTTGCTCTGGATAAGTGCATCTGCTAAATGTAATGTAAATTAAGAAACTGTGGTTAAATATGTGCAACTAGAAGTGGCAGGAATTGACAAACCTTTATGAAAGGGAGATTCAATCAGTCAACAGATGAGTAAATGTGATTGATACATGCTCTTTGCCCTCTTTTCTCCTTTCCTTTCTTCCTTCCCTTTTGTTCACATGCAAAACCCAAGCCTTAGTAGTGGTTGCTGGTCTTAGCTTAGCATGGGTAACCATTAGCCTGCCTGTATAAAGGCTCTAGTTAGCCCTGTTGTGTATGTGTCAGCAGAGAAGTCACGCAGCTCCGATATTATACTAACCTGACATCAGCTCTCTCTCTGTTAGACAGATCTACAGATAGGGTCCAACTAAATCCCACTGCCAAAGTTAGCAGTACTGATAAAGCTCAGTTATCTTAGTGAGTTTAATAAGAATTGTTATATTATTACCCTAACCAAAAAATGTATGGCATCTAAACAAAAGCTCAAAGTTGGAACACTGGTTTTTGATACGTTTTCTTGAGATCCAACTTCCATTTCTTGGCAAGTGGCCAAGTCAGTCTAGACACTACCCACTTTGCACACTATGTCATTTTAACGTGGATAATTGGGTAATACTTGGTTGAGACATTGATCATTGACGTTGACTCAAAAAGACAGCCAAAATTGGTTGAATCGCTAATGTGTTATCATTATGATTTCAACCATCTAAAAGCACAACCAAATTCCAATGGAAAAACAATCTGATGTTTTTTTTTTCTTCTTTTTGTTTAACCTTTATTTAACTAGGCAAGTCAGTTAAGAACAAATTCTTATTTACAATGACGGCCTACACCGGCCAAACCGCTGGGCCAATTGTGCGCTGTCCTATGGGACTCTCAATCACGGCCTGTTGTGATACAGCCTGGATATGTTTGGTTTAGTTGTCGCCCAAATGTCTATCTCTGCGCTTTCAACCATTTTAAAAGCACAGCAGTTCAACTGGGAATACAATATCAGATATTTTGTTTATTTATACGAAAGATTAATGTGATATCACTGTGCTTCATCTAATAGAAAAACCAAATGACCTGGATTGCAGTTGAGATTACGTTAAAAGTACATGGTGCAAGTGACCGATGCCTTTTGAGATTCTGCACAGATTATTACAACAAGATTATTACGACTTTTGTATTTACAGTAACCTCAAAATGTGTCCATGGATGTGTGACTTTACGGTTGAATGTTACATGAGTGTTCGTAAGATAGCCTTAACCTTAGGCTATTTACTGTATTACAAAAGTAATATTGAAATGTGTTTGGTTGACAATGCAACAAAATATCAACATTTAAATTAGATGTATTTTCTGCTTGGATAGTTCCATCTGAGCCACTGGCTCAATCCCGTTCTTTAACTTTTATTTTCGGTTGAGTTGGAAACATGACTCCAACATATAATTTGTTAACTTGTCCACAGGTAAATAGGCTATTTATTGTATTTCAAAAGTGATACTGAATTGTGTTTGGTTGTCGACACAACCAAATATCAACATTTGAAGATGTATCTTCTGGCTGGATAGTCCCATCTGTGACACTGACTTAGTCTGTATGGCTTTAATTCCTTCAATAATTAATAATTTATATGTTGGATACATGTCTCCACCTCAACCAAAAATAAAATTTAAAGAATAGGACTAAATCAAATCAAACTTTAAATGCACTTTAAATGAAGTTTGATTTAATTTAGTCCTTTTCGTCAACTTAGATTTTTGGTTGAGATGGAGACGTGAATCTAATATTAATTGGATTATTAATTTGTAGACAAACTGGAATCTGGAAAACAGTCTAAGTCAGTGGCACAGATGGAACTATCCAAAAAGAAGATAAATCTACTTAAAATGTTGATAGTTGGTTCTGTTGACAACCAAACCCAATTAAAATCACTAAATATTACATTTAAAATCAACCAGAGTGTCACGCCCTGGCCATAGTTTGCTTTGTATGTTTCTATGTTTTGTTTGGTCAGGGTGTGATCTGAGTGGGCATTCTATGTTGTATGTCTAGTTTGTCTGTTTCTGTGTTTGGCCTGATATGGTTCTCAATCAGAGGCAGGTGTTAGTCATTGTCTCTGATTGGGAACCATATTTAGATAGCCTGTTTTGTCATTTTGGGTTGTGGGTGATTGTCTATGTTAGTTGCTTGTGTTAGCACAGTTCTTATATAGCTTCACGGTCGTTTATTATTTTGTTCAGTGTTCTCTGTTTATTAAATTCACGATGAACACATACCACGCTGCATTTTGGTCCTCCGATCCTTCCAACTACTCCTCCTCAGACGAGGAGGACGATGATTGTGACACAGGTCTATTGTATTGTCTATATTTTGTTGAGTCCTGGGTTGAATTCAAACAAATGCTGTTGATGACTTTGCATAACGCTATATGGGCCTAAATGGCAACAATAATGGTCAATAAATATAGTCACATTTAATTTGCTCTATTAAACCAACCCTTTGGGATGACTTTGATAGCAACAGTGGATCTATTTAGTTTTTAACCTATTAAGGATCGGACCCTTTTGTAAAATGTCCGCCTAAAATGACACCCAAATCTAACTGCCTGTAGCTCAGGCATTGAAGCAAGGATATGCATATTCTTGATATCATTTGAAAGGAAACATGGAAATGTGAAATGAATGTAGAAGAATATAACACATTAAATCTGGTAAAAGAAAATACAAAGAAAAAAACAACCGTTTGTTGTACCATCATCTTTGAAATGAAAGAGAAATACCACAATGTATTATTTCAGCCCAGGCGCAATTCAGATTTTGCAGTGTATGTGCAAAGTTTTAGACTGATCCAATGAACCATAGCATTTCTGTTCAAACTTTTTGTACAAGACTGCCCAAATGTGCCTAATCGGTTTATTATTAAATAAGTTCATAACTGTGCACTCTCCTCAAACAATAGCATGGTATTCTTTCACTGTAATAGCTACTGTAAATTGGACAGTGCAGTTAGATTAACAACAATTTAAGATTTATGCCAATATCAGATATATCTATGTCCTGGGAAATGTTCCTTTTACTTACAATCTCATGCTAATCACATTAACCCACGTTAGCTCAAACGTCCCGTGGGGGACCGAACGATCCTGAAGAAGTTTTTAAGTGGATATTTCCCAACAGTCATTCTCACGATAGCACATTGTTAATAGTCTGTGACAAATGTCATAGCTAAGCAGCGCTGGGCTTGGTTAAAACCTTGGATGGAAGACTGGTCATCTATGAACATTTGAACATCTTGGCCATGTTCTGTTATAATCTCCACCCGGCACAACCAGAAGAGGACTGTCCACCCCTCATAGCCTGGTTCCTCTCTCGGTTTCTTCCTAGGTTCCGGCCTTTCTAGGGAGTTTTTCCTAGCCACCGTGCCTCAACATCTGCATTGCTTGCTGTTTGGTGTTTTAGGCTGGCTTTCTGTACAGCACTTTGTGACATCAGCTGATGTAAGAAGGGCTTTATAAATACATTTGATTGATTGATTGATTGATTGTGACAATTGGGTAGCTGTTGATAAATCAGTTCTCCAGAAGGAAGAGCTGCCTGGGCTAATGTTTTTTTTCTTCCTGATAGCGGATATGACATTGAAAATCAGACGTTGTTTTAAAGGTACAATTCAACATATTTTATACAAGGTTGAACATTAATCACCATGATGACATAATCCTGTGGTTTAAATTTTACTTCAAAACAACAGACTTTTTTCAAATCCAATGAATTTGCCACATAGATTCCACGTCACAATATGTTGAAAAATTACGTTGAAACAATGTTGATTCAACCACTTTGTTCCTAGTGGGTAGTCACTAGTACAGAGGAGAGCAGTGAAGTCGAACAGTCAGGCAAATCAAATCAAATGTTATTGGTCACATACACATGGTTAGCAGATGTTAATGCGAGTTTAGCGAAATGCTTGTGCTTCTAGTTCCGACAGTGCAGTAACATCTAACAAGTAATCTAACAATTCCCCAACAACTACCTAAAACACACAAATCTAAAGGGATGGAATAAGTATATATTTATATGTACATATAAATACATGGATGAGCAGTGGCCAAGTGGCATAGGCAAGATGCAGTAGATGGTATAAGATACAGTACATACATATGAAATTAGTAATGTAAGATATGTAAACATTATTAAAGTGGCATTGTTTAAAGTGACTAGTGAGTCTCTTTGTAGGCAGCAGCCTCTCTGAGTTAGTGATTACTGTTTAGCAGTCTGATGGCCTTGAGATAGAAGCTGTTTTTCAGTCTCTCGGTCTAAGCTTTGATGCACCTGTACTGACCTCACCTTCTGGCTGATAGCGGGGTGAACAGGCAGTGGCTTGGTTGGTTGTTGTCCTCGATTATCTTGTTGGCCTTCCTGTGACATCGGGTGCTGTAGGTGTCCTGGAGGGCAGGTAGTTTGCCCCCAGTGATGGGTTGTGCAGACCGCACCATCCTCTGGAGAGCCTTGCAGTTGAGGACGGTGCAGTTGCCGTACAAGGCGATGACACAGCCCGACAGGATGTTCTCAGTTGTGTATCTGTAAAAGTTTGTCAGGGTTTTAGGTGACAAGTCAAATTTCTTCAGCCTCCTGAGGTTGAAGAGGCGCTGTTGCACCTTCTTCACCAAACTGTCTGTGTGGGTGGACCATTTCAGTTTGTCTGTCATGTGTACGCCGAAGACCTTAACTTTCCACCTTCTCCACTACTGTCCCTTCGATGTGGATAGGGGGGTGCTCCCTGTGCTGTTTCCTGAAGTCCACAATCATCTCCTTTGTTTTGTTGATGTTGAGTGAGAGGTTGATTTCCTGACACCACACTCCGAGTGCCCTCTCCTCTGTAGGCTGTCTCGTTGTTGTTGGTAATCAAGCCCACTACTGTTGTGTCGTCTGCAAACTTGATGATTGAGTTGGAGGCGTGCATGGCCATGCAGTCATGGGTGAACAGAGAGTACAGGAGGGGGCTGAGCACGCACCCTTGTGGGGCCCCAGTGTTGAGGGTCAGTGAAGTGGAGATGTTGTTTCCTACCTTCACCACCTGGGGGCGGCCCGTCAGAAAGTCCAGGACCCAGTTGCACAGGGCGGGGTTGAGACCCAGGGCCTCTCGCTTAATGATGAGCTTGGATACTACCTTGGTGTTTAATGCTGAGCTGTAGTCAATGAACAGAATTCTTACATAGGTATTCCTCTTGTCCAAATGGGATAGGGCAGTGTGATGGCGATTGCATCATCTGTGGACCTGTTAGGGCAGTATGCAAACTGAATTGGGTCTAGGGTGGCAGATAAGGTGGAGGTGATATGATCCTTGAATAGTCTCTCAAAGCACTTCACGATGACAGAAGTGAGTGCTACGGGCGGTAGTCATTTAGTTCAGTTATCTTTGCCTTCTTGGCTACAGGAACAATGGTGGCCATCTTGAAGCATAAGGGGACAGCAGACTGGGATAGGGAGCGATTGAATATGTCCATAAACACACCAGCCAGCTGGTCTGCACATGCTCTGAGGACGCGGCTAGGGATGCCGTCTGGGCCAGCAGCCATGCGAGAGTTAACACGTTTAAATGTCTTACTCATGTCGGACACAGAGAAGGAGGAGGGGGACCGTAGTCCTTGTTAGCGGGCCGCGTTGGTGGAACTGTATTATCCTCAAAGCGGGCAAAGAAGGTGTTTAGTTTGTCTGGAAGCAATGTTTTCTTTTTGTAGTCCGTAATTGCCTGTAGACCCTGCCATATACGTCTCATGTCTGAGCTGTTGAATTCCGACTCCACTTTGTGGAGCATTGAATGGTTCTAGTCACAGGTACATACTTTTTGAGTTTCTGCCTATAGGATGGTAGGAGCAAGTTGGAGTCATGGTCGGATTTGCCAGAGGGAGGCCGAGGGAGGGCCTTGTATGCGTCGCGGAAGTTAGAGTAGCAGAGGTCCAGTGTATTGCCTGTGCAAGTATTGCAATCAATATGCTGATAGAATTTAGGTAGCCCTGTTCTCAAATTTGCTTTGTTAAAATCCCTAGCTACAATAAATGCAGCCTCAGGATATATGGTTTACATAGAGTCCAGTGGAGTTCCCTGATGGCCGTCGTGGTATCTGCTTGAGGGGATATACACAGCTGTGACGATAACTGGCAAGAATTCTCTTGGGAGATAATATGGTCAGCATTTGATTGTAAGGAATTATAGGTCAGGTGAACAGGACTTGAGTTCTTGTATGTTGTTATGGTTACACCATGAGTCGTTAATCATGAAACATACACCCCCGCCCTTCTTCTTCCCAGAGAGATGTTTATTTCTGTAGGCGCGACGCATGAAGAAAGCCAGTGGCTGTAACGACTCCGACAACCTATCCCTTGAGAGCCATGTTTCCGTGAAACAGAGAATGTTACAATCTCTGACGTCTCTCTGGAGGCAACCCTTGCCCTAATTTTATCCACCTTGTTGTCTAGAGACTGGACATTGGCAAGTAGTATACTCGGAAGCGGTGGGCGGTGTGCACGCCTTCGAAGCCTGACTAGGATGCCGCTCCGTCTACCTCTTCTGCGGCGACGTTGTTTTGGGACGGCCTCTGGGATTAGATCCAATATCCTGGGTGGTGGTCCGAACAAAGGATCCGCTTCGGGAAAGTCATATTCCTGGTCGTAATGTTGCTAAGAGAGACTAAAGGATGACTCTCCTCTCTGCTGATCCTAGATCAGCATTCCGACTCTGAGATGCTTTATGGATATATCCCCTGGTCTCGGTGGAATAGACTGGCCTAGACTTGGAGCCTCCATGGTAGAACTGAATCCGAATGACAATAGATTAAGAACAGGAGAGAGGAGAGTCATCCTTTAGTCTCTCCTGTTCTTAATCTATTGTCATTCGGATTCAGTTCTACTATGGAGGCTCCAAGTCTAGGCCAGTCTATTCCACCGAGACCAGGGGACATATCCATAAAGCATCTCAGAGTCTGAATGCTGATCTAGGATCAGGTCCCTACTGTTATTTTATTATAAATTAACAGGCCAAACTGATCCTAGACCAGCACTCCTATTCCCAGACTCTTTGTGGATAGGGACCCTGAATTCAGAGCAGTTAAACACCTCTCTTTGTCTTCTCTCTATACCCCAGAGTCCCTGGACCTTAGAGAGCTCTTAGCTAGCCGAGATCTAGGACCAGTTTTAACAAATGAAACAAAAAAGTGTTTAAAGCCACCAGGTTGTCTGTATGAGGGCTTTAGCCACAAGCTGTTGCCCTTCTGCTCCAAGTGTAATGGTCCATGCTAATGGTTAGAGCTTTTGTATGCATATTTAGATTAATTAGACATTGACATTACTCTGCCATATTTCAATTAAATCATCAAATACATTAGTAAAACAGTGATCACATTTTTAAAAACATTTCTAAAAGATGGAGTATACTTTTCATTTAAAGAGACTGTGTGGTCCAGCAGTGGGCACATGGCCTAGACTACCAGCGTTGGCATTGGTTCAAATCCGATCCATGCCCCTTCTGACTCAAAACGTATCCTACCTTTCCCATCTCCTTTCAACTGTACTATCTCAATAAAATGTACATAAAACCCTTTAAAAAACATAATATTTCACCCCAGATTGTATTGTTTCTAGTGTTGCTGAATACCCATTTCTTTATTGCTTTCAGGAACGTCAAATCTGCTTTCAACAACAGATCCTTAAAAATACTTCAGTACTCTCTACACCCCTCACTCTCACCTCTGTTTCAACCATCTCACACACTTGTCTTGAACTAAGGCTAAACTAATTTTCGTTGAAAAGAAGAAGTGCCTTAATTAAAATTTTGAGTTTCCATCATTATCCCTTCAAATCCCCCACTTCACTCCTCTTTTCACCCATTCCCCTTCTCATCTTCTCTCCTCCTCCAGCAGACAGACGCGGAATCGTTGACGTGCTCTCCAAGACCTTTGCTTGTTTGCCTGCCCATAGAGAAACTCCATTAGATACAATGGCTTTGCAAAATAAAGGAGAGACAGTCCTAATTAAATCAATCTATGCAGGCTCTCACTCTCGTTTTTTCTCTTCATCTCTTTCTTTCTTTTTCTCTCTTTCTCTGTCTGTCTGGGCTAAGCTGGGCCTCCTCTCATCCTCCCTTAGTATTTCAAAAGTATTGACAAGTGACCAGGGAGAATAAGGGTTTTCACCAGAGTGCTCCTTGAGAAGCTACTTCTTGCTAATTAACTGGTTGTCTTTGTCACTTCGTGCTGTGTGTGTGTATGAAGGGTCGGTCTGACAGGGATTGAATGAAGTCCTCTTATTTGGCAACTGTCTCTCAATCTTGAGCATTCATTTTCTCTCCTCTTTTGTTGGACATATGGGTTTATAAAGTTTTTATGTTATACATTTTTTCAATGATTTGGTCCTAGCAGTGAGCAGAATGTTCTGATATACAGAATATCTCAGGGATTAGAGATAACAACAGATACCCCTATGTCTCTGGATTAAGGGTGTATTTACATGAAAAGAAACACACACAACAGCTTTTACAACTGGAACAAATTTGAGAGACAGACAAGACGTCGTAAGTGTTAAATTCCTATCACACCACATTATGGGGGGGGGGGGAAATATATATCTGAGGTGAAAGTTCAATGATGTGGAGGGTGGTTGTGTGTAGGCTTTTCTATTGACACATCACAGCAGAAAATGGTAGCAAACATTTCCCATGTGTCCTGCTGGAAGAGAATGGCACTGGAATGTATAGTGGACCTTTTACAGGCTCCTGACCAATTCTGCGATTTTGTGTGTTTTTCGCTGATCTTAACTTTTTTTTGTAAATAATATTTCCGCCATTTCCTATGACTGAAAGAAACTTCTGGACATCAGAACAGCGATCACTAATCTCGATTTAGAATAAGATTTCTACTTCAATGAGTCAGCGGCACAGAATATACTGCTCACCCTGGGCCAGGGCCTAATCGCCGAAACTCGGAAGAGAAAGAGACGACTATTTAGAGGCTGACGTGCGGATACCCTGATGAAAATACCACAACAAGTAAATGATCCACCTCTACCGTTGGTTCTATTGGCGAATGTACAATCACTGGAGAACAAACTGGATCAGCTCTGTTCGAGACTATCCTATCAATGGGACTTGAAGACATGTAATATGTTCTCGGAAACCTGGTTTAACAAGGACATGGATAATATTCTAGATGGTTTTTCTATGCATCGGCAGGACCGAAGGACAGTGTCGGGTAAGCTCAAGGGAGGTGGTAGGTGTCTCGTTGTTAACAACAGCTAGTACACAGTCTCTAATATTAACGAAGTCTTGAGGTCCTGCTCATCTGAGTTAGAATACCTCATGATAAGCTGTAGACCATACCATTTAACAAGAGAGGTTTCATCTATATTTTTCGGAGCCATCTATTTACCACCAAACAATGCTAGCACTAAGACCGCACACAACAAGCTGTATTGGGCCATAAACACACAAGAAAATAATCATCCAGAGGCAGGGCTGCTAGTGGCCGGTGACTTTAAAGTAGGACAACTCAAGTCTGCCTTACATAATTTCTACCACCATGTCACCTGTGCAACTAGAGGCAAAAAAACCTCTAAATCACCTTTACTACACACAGAGAGACATACAAAGCTCTCCCTCACCCCCCATTTGGCAAATCTGACCATATCTCTATCCTCCTGATTCCTGTTCACAAGCAAAAAAAAAGGAAGTACCAGTGATGCGCTCAATATGTAAATGGTCCGATGAAGCGAATGCTAAGCTGCCGGACTGTTTCGCTAGCACAGACTGGAATATGTTCCAGAATGCATCTGATGGCATTGAAGAGTTGACAACATCAGTCACCAGCTTCATTGATAAGTGCATTGACAGTAACCGCACGTACATACCCCAACCAGAAGCCATGGATTACATTTAACATCCGCACTGATCTAAAGGCTGGAGCAGGACACTAAGCCGGATGCTTATTAGAAATCCCACTACGCCTTCCGATGAACCATCAAATAGGCAAAGCGTCAACACAGTACTAAGATCGTATCCTACTACACCTGCTCTGACGCTCGTCTGATGTGGCAGGGCTTGCAAACTATCACGAAATACAAAGGGAAACACAGCCGTGAGCTGCCCAGTGACGCGAGCCCACCAGACCAGCTAAATTCCTTCTATGCTCGCTTCGAGGCAAGCAACAGTTCACCATGCGTTAGAGCAGCAGCCAGTCCAGACGACTGTGTGATCACGCTGTCCGTAGCCAATGTGAATAAGACCATTTAAACAAGTTAACATTCACAATGCCACAGGGCCAGAAGGATTACCAGGACACATACTCAGCGCATGCACTGACCAGCTGGCAAGTGTATTCACTGAAATGTTCAACCTCTCCCTGACCCAATCTGTAATACCTAAAGGTTTCAAGCAGACCACCATAGTGCCTGTGTACAACAACTCCAAGTTAGCACTCACATTTGTAGCCATGAAATGACTTGAAAAGGCTCGTCATGGCTCACATCAACACCATCATCCCAGACACCCTGGACCCACTCCAATTCACATACTGCCTCAACAGATCCAGCACACGACTCCAACTCTGTCAATATATTTGCAGACGACAGAACGGTGGTAGGCCTGATCACTGACGACAATAAGACAGCCTATAGGGAGAAGGTCAGAGACCTGGCAGTGTGGTGCCAGGACAAATACCTTTCCCACAGCAAGACAAAAGGGCTGATTGTGGACAACAGGAAATGAAGGGTCGAGCACATTCACGTCGACGGGGCTGTAGTGGAGTGCGTCGAGAGCGAGAGGTGTCCACATCATTAAGGATCTATCATGGTCCAAACACACCAACACAGTCATGAAGAAGGCATGACAACGCCTCTTCCTCCTCAGGAGGCGGAAAATAATTGATATTGCCCCTCAGATCCTTAAAAAGTTCTACAGCTGCACCATTGAGAGCCTCTTAACTGGCTGTATCACCGCTTGGTATGGCAACTGCTTGGCATCCGACCGCACGGTGCTACAGAGGGTAGTGCGGACAGCCCAGTACATTACTGGAGCCGAGTTCTCTGCCATCCAGGACCTCTATACCATGCAGTGAGAGAGGAAGGCCCTAAAAATTGTCAAGGACTCCAGCCACCCAAGTCATAAACTGTTCTCTCTCGAAACCAACAGAACCCTGAACAGTTTCTACTCCTAAGTCATAAAACTGCTAAAAAGTTAGTCCGGGTAATTATCTGGTTAGCTATTTGTGCTAACTTTTTCATGTATACTGCTGCTACTGTTTATTATCTGTCACTAGAAGGTCAGCATCCCGGTGTCGCTGCTTCACTGTTGACGTTGAGACTGATGATTTGCGGGTACTATTTAATGAAGCTGCCAGTTGAGGAGTTGTGAGGCTTCTGTTTCTCAAACTAGACACTCTAATGTACTTGTCCTCTTGCTCAATTGTGCACCGGGGCCTCCCACTCTTTCTATTCTGGTTAGCACCAGTTTGCACTGTTCTGTGAAGGGAGTAATACACAGCGTTCTACGAGATCTTCAGCTTCTTGGCAATTTCTTGCATGGAATAGCCTTCATTTCTCAGAACAAGAATAGACTGACAAGTTTCAGAAGAAAGTCTTTGTTTCTGGTCATTTTGAGCCTGTAATCGAACCCACAAATGCTAATGCTCCAGATACTCAACTAGTCTAAAGGAGGCCAGTTTTATTGCTTCTTTAATCAGAACAACAGTTTTTCAGCTGTGCTAACATAATTGCAAAAGGGTTTTCTAATGATCAATTAGTCTTTTAAAATGATAAACTTGGATTAGCTAACACAACGTGCCATTGGAACACAGGAGTGATGGTTGCTGATAATGGGCCTCTGTACGCCTATGTAGATATTCCATCAAAAATCTGATGTTTGCAGCTACAATAGTCATTTACAACATTAACAATGTCTACACTGTATTTCTGATCAATTTGATCACTGTATTTCTGATCAAGTTATTTTATTGGACAAAAAAAAGTGCTTTTCTTTAAAAAGAACAAGGACAACACTAAGTGACCCCAAACTTGTGAACGGTAGCGTACATATCTACCTCAATTACCTCGTACTTCTGCACATCGACTCGGTACTGGTACCCCTTGTATATAGCCAAGTTATCGTTACCCATTGTGTATCTATTATGAATTTTATTATTAAGCATTTGACTTTTCTATTGTTTCTCTATTTTCTTTCTCTCTGCATTGTTGGGAACGGCCAGTAAGTAAGCATGTCACTGTTAGTCCACACCTGTTGTTTACGAAGCATGTGACAAATACAATTAGATTCATTTGATTTGATCATGTCAGAGAGACAGAGACTGGCCCTAACACACACACCGTTACAAATTAGGAACAAATTTGTGAGACAGACAGGACATCATAGGTGCTTAATTCAGATCACATTATGGCGAGAGAAAAAAAAATTCTGAGATAACCCGAAGTGAAAGTTCAATGAAGTGGAAGGGTTGTGTGTGGGCTTTTCTCTTGCCACATCACCACATCAGTAACAAATGGTAACAAACCTTTCCCATGTGTCCTGCTGGATCAGAGGAACTATCAGAGAGACAAAGATTGGCCTTACAACACACACACACACACAAACACACAGACTGGCTCTGTTGGTTGGACACAGGTCATAAACATAACCTTGTTGAACTGTCACACCAAGCGTTGCTTTCCATCTGGATCAATTATTCTCCACTGTATCAGCCATATGTAATACTGTGACCATTTTGACAAGATGATGGGAAAGCTTTCAAGATGAACCAGAGCCATGATAAATAGCTGGAAGGACAGTTTGTCCCAAGGATATAAAACCGAATACGTTTTGGGAGAATGGTGGGAAGCGATGTGGTGATCAACAGGATTTGGTGTGCATGTTGCGTACGTGCATGGGGGACGCTATAGAATTAGCAGCACACTGACGTCGGTTTCACTGTTTCCTAAATGAAACACAGCCCGTATTTAATGTGTTTCTAAAAATCCTCTATGGGAAAAATGAATGGTGGGAAAATGATTGGAACCATTTCCTTCTCTGACCACTAGGTTTTATGGGTAATATGACTTATACTGTGGTATATCACCTCTTCTAAACTCTCTACACAGTGAGCGATCCCAGCCGTTGAGCTGAGCCTACTTGTGGATCCAGGTCACAGCGTGATGTTTTGATAACATTGTAAATCTCTCTAGGACAAGGGGGTTAAATAGAGGTGAACATATATATTTATGTTAATTACTGCTAATTACTGCTAATCTGTCTATAATAAAGAACTACAAATGCCATGATGATCTGGACAAGACTACCAAATCGAGGCAAAGCTAAGAATCTCTGGATTAACAATCTAATGTTAGCTAAATTTAGTAATGAATGAATAAATTGTCTACATCTTTTTAAATGCACAATTCTGTGAAATGTCTTGTGCAAGCTTTTTTTTAATTGACACAATACTTGCTAGCAAAGGTGTCGGCTAGAGATGACGTGCAGGAGCTTGCAGGGATTTGCAGTCTTGCATGATGTCTACTTTGATGCTAATTAGCGTTTTCGAATCTGAGGGTAAATAGAACCTGGTGTGGCATTTTGATGACCATGTAAATCTCTCTCAGACAAGGTGACTTTTAACACAATTATTATTAAGTCACCTTGTCTGAGAGAGATTTACATGATTATCAAAATGCCATGCCAGGGTAAGCCTACACAAAACACAGCCCTCATTTTGTGTTTCTAAAAGTCCCTATGGGAAAAAGGAAACTGGGAAAATGATTGGAACCATTTCCCTGTTTGACCGCTACCGGAACTGATTGAATCGGTCCGAAATTGGGTGTCTGACTCGGCCCGGAATCAATATGAATGACTGCCCAGAATCAGCCCAAGAACATCTGGACGTTTCCGTCTACCGGAATTCAGCCAACTTTGCCGGCATCTTACCAGAATTGGCCGATGCAAATTTTAATTAATGAATACAAAATTACCCGATTTTAGTCATTTTAAATATTACTATTATACATTTTATACATACAAAGTATACCCATCCACAAAAAACATTTTGTGTCGGAGGAAACGCCATACACCTGGTGACTGACTGTGTGAGGACAGGAGTCACTACAGCACAATGGTACAAGGACATCCCGGCCAGCCAAAATCTCCCTAACTCGGACAACACTGGGCTAATTGTACTTCGCCTCATGGGTCTCCCAGTCGCAGCTGGCACGGGTCTCGAGCCAGCATCTGTAGCGACGCAGTTTGCACTGCGATGCAGGATCTTAGACCACTGCGCCACTCGTGAGGCTACATTCACAAAGTTTTTAATGTTTGTCATTGCCTTGCACAGAGTATCAAAATACTCAAAATACTCAAATACTACTTAAACAGGAATCTTAAAGAATTTCATTTAAATGTTAATTGTATTTTTTGATTTTTGAGAAAATATGGAAAAAGCAATAAGTCATGAAATGTTAATTATATAAAGCAGCCCCAATCGGCCTGATACATTTGGGCCAGATAACTCTCACCGGAATCATTCCGAGCTCAATCCCTGCATCCTAGTGTCACGACTTCGCCGAAGGTAACTCCTCTCCCTGTTCGGGCGGCGCTCGGCGTCGCCGGTTTACTAGCCACCACCGATCCCTTTTTCCTTTTCTGGTTGTTTTGTCTGTTTTCCTTTTCACACCTGGTTTCAATTGCGTTTATTTCTGTGTGTATATAGGGCACCTGTTGCCTGCCTTAATTCGTGCAGGATTAACCTTGTGTGTATTTGAGTTCGATGATCTATGATGTTTATTGTTTTCGCTATTACATGCGTGTAGTTAAGTTTCGGAACTGAGTTTGTTCCTCCATGCGCTTGGCACGAGTTTCTGTTCCTTCGAGAGCGTAGTTTTGGATTTTCATCTGTGCCAATTTTGTATTGGTGGACTATATATATATATATATATATATATATATATATATTAAACACGCTTCTCAAAATTCCCTGCTCTCCTGCGCCTGACTCCTTCACCTCTCACCGAGACACACCCTTATCACAGAATCCTGCACCAATAAATTATGGAGTCAGCAGGAGCAGACGCACTCCCAGGGTCCGTGGAGGAGCGAGATCAACACCACACGGCAGTGTTACACCAGCTAGGGACCGCCATTGGTCAGGTGATGGCGACGATGGAGAGATGGGAGAGAGGTGGCCTTCCCACACCTACCCTCTCCTTCATTGCCTGAGCACAGTGGGATTCGACTTGCCCTCCCGAGAGAGTACGATGGGATGGCGGCCGGGGGCCAGGGGTTCTTACTCCAGATGGACCTATACCTGGCGACCGTTCGTCCGGCTCCTTTGGCGGGTGAGAGCGTGAACGCCCTCGTCTCCTGCCTCTAAGGTAAAGCCGTGGAGTGGGCCAACGCGGTATGGAACGATCCTGACTTGGCGAGGGACCACTACCCAGAGTTCGGTGAACGGCTGTTCCATCTGAGGCAGGAGAGTGCTCAGGACTTTGCTCTAGAGTTCCGGACCTTGGCCGCTGGCGCGGGATGGAACGACAGGGCCTTGATCGATCACTATAGGTGTAGTTTGCGTGAGGACGTCCATAGGGAGCTGGCCTGTCGAGACACCACCCTCTCCTTGGACCAGTTGATCGACATGTCCATTCGGTTGGACAACTTGCTGGCGACCCGCAGACATGCAGATCGGGCTCTGTCAGTTCCATCCCCCAGCTCCACCACTCCAACACCCATGGAGCTAGGAGGTGCTGCAGCGAGGGCGGCCGGAGGAGGGGGCCTTTCCTGTGCCAGCTGTGGTCGCAGAGGGCACACTGCTGACCAGTGCTGGGGGGGTCCTCCACGGAGTGGAGAAGCCAGGCTGAGCACTGCCCGGACACCTCAGGTGAGTCGGCACCAGGCTCACCCAGAGCCCCCTGTTGGTCACATGTATTGATTGTTTTTCCTGAATTTTCCCCTCTTTCCCGACATAAGGCGCTAGTAGATTCAGGCGCGGCTGGGAATTTTATTGACCGCGGTTTAGCGCACAGGTTAGGGATTCCCCTTGTTCAGCTTGACAAACCCTTCCCAGTGCACGCCTTAGATAGCCGACCATTAGGGTCAGGGCTAGTCAGGGAGGCCACGGCTCCACTGGGTATGATCACGCAGGAGGGTCATGAGGAGAGAATTAGTCTCTTACTCATTCATTCTCCTGCGTTTCCGGTGGTGTTGGGGATCCCCTGGTTGGCCCGTCACAACCCCAGCATTTCGTGGCAACAGAGGGCTCTACAGGGGTGGTCGGAGGAGTGCTCAGGCAGGTGTATAGGAGTTTCCATCGGTGCTACAACGGTGGAGAGTCCAGACCAAGTCTCCACCATGCGCATTCCCTCAGAATATGCCGATTTGGCTATCGCCTTCTGTAAAAAGAAGGCAACCCAATTACCACCTCATCGACGAGGGGATTGTGCGATAAATCTCCTGGTAGGTGCTGCACTTCCCAGGAGTCACGTGTATCCCCTGTCACAGGAGGAGACGGTGGCTATGGAGACATACATTTCTGAATCTCTGGGGCAGGGGTTCATTCAGCCCTCCATCTCACCTGCCTCCTCAAGTTTCTTTTTTGTGAAGAAGAAGGAGGGAGGTCTGTGTCCGTGCATTGACTATAGAGGTCTAAATTCCATCACGGTGGGGTATAGTAACCCGCTACCTCTCATTGCGACGGCGATTGAGTCATTTCACAGAGCACGGTTTTTCACAAAACTGGATCTCAGGAGTGCATATAACTTGGTGCGTATCCGGAAGGGAGATGAGTGGAAGACAGCGTTTAGTACCACATCCGGCCATTATGAGTACCTCGTCATGCTGTACGGGTTGAAGAATGCTCCAGCAGTCTTCCAATCTTTTGTAGACGAGATTCTCAGGGACCTGCACGGTCAGGGTGTGGTGGTTTACATCGATGATATTCTGGTCTATTCCGCTACACGCATGTGTCTCTGGTGCGCAAGGCACTTGGGCGACTGTTGGAGCATGACCTGTACGTCAAGGCGGAGAAATGCTTGTTCTTCCAACAGGCCGTCTCCTTCCTTGGGTATCGCATTTCCACATCAGGGTTGGTGATGGAGGGTGACCGCATTGCAGCCGTACGTAATTGGCCGTCTCCAACCACGGTAAAGGAGGTGCAGCGGTTCTTAGGATTTGCCAACTACTACCGGAGGTTTATCCGGGGTTTTGGGCAGGTGGCTGCTCCCATTACGTCACTGCTGAAGGGGGGATTGGCGCGTCTGGGATGGTCGGCTGAGGCGGACAGGGCTTTTGGTCGCCTGAAGGCTCTTTTTACCTCGGCTCCCATGCTGGCGCATCCGGACCCCTCTTTGGCATTCATAGTGGAGGTGGACGCATCCGAAGCTGGGGTTGGAGCCGTGCTCTCCCAGCGCTCGGGTACGCCACTGAAGCTCCGCCCCTGTGCTTTCTTTTCTCGGAAGCTCAGCCCGGCGGAGCGAAACTATGACATGGGGGATCGGGAGCTGCTGGCTGTTGTCAGAGCCCTGAAGGTGTGGAGACATTGGCTTGAGGGGGCCCAACACCCTTTTCTCATCTGGACTGACCACCGTAATCTAGAGTACATTCGGGCAGCGAGGAGACTGAACCCTCGTCAGGCAAGGTGGGCCATGCTTTTCACCCGATTTAGGTTTACCATCTCCTATAGACCAGGCTCCCAGAACACTAAGGCAGACGCACTGTCCCGACTATATGATACGGAGGAGCGGGCCATTGATCCTGCGCCCATCCTCCCGGCTTCTTGTCTAGTGGCACCTGTGAGGTGGGAGGTGGACGCAGACATTGAGCGAGCATCGCGTGTTGAGCCTACTCCACCACAGTGTCCAGCAGGACGGGTGTATGTTCCGCTGGAGGTTAGAGACAGGCTAATTTGGTGGGCTCACACGTCCCCCTCCTCTGGTCACCTGGGGATCGGTAGGACAGTGCGATGTCTTAGTGGGAAGTACTGGTGGTCCACTTTAGCCAAGGACGTGAGGGTTTATGTGTCCTCCTGCTCAGTGTGCGCTCAGTGCAAGGCTCCTAGGCACCTGCCCAGAGGGAAGTTACAACCCCTTCCCGTTCCACAGCGGCCTTGGTCACACCTGTCGGTTGACTTCTTGACCGATCTGCCACCATCACAGGGCAACACCACGATCCTGGTCCTTGTGGATCGGTTTTCTAAGTCCTGTCGTCTCCTCCCTTTGCCCATTCTCCCTACAGCCCTACAGACGGCGGAGACCCTGTTTACTCACGTCTTCCGGCACTACGGGGTGCCTGAGGATATTGTTTCTGATCGGGGTCCCCAGTTCATGTCCAGGGTGTGGAAGGCGTTCATGCAACGTTTGGGGGTCTCGGTCAGCCTTACCTCTGGGTTTCACCCCGAGAGTAGTGGGCAGGTGGAAAGAGTGAACCGGGATGTGGGTAGGTTTCTGCGGTCGTATTGCCAGGACAGAGATGTCCCAGAACTCACTCCGCCACTCCTCTACAAACCTGTCGCCCTTCCAATGTGTGTTGGGCTATCAGACGGTCCTGGTACCATGGCATCAGAGCCAGACCGATGCTCCTATGGTGGACTGGGTGAGACGCTCAAGGGAAACCTGGGAGGCCGCCCACGGGTACCTTAAACGGGCCGAAGGGCGGCAGAAGGCCAGTGCCGACCGCCACCGCAGCGAGGCCCCGGTGTCACGTTCTGACCTTTATTTCCTTTGTTGTGTATTTATTTAGTATGGTCAGGGCGTGAGTTGGGTGGGCAGTCTATGTTTGTTTTTCTATGATTGGGGTATTTCTATGTTTCGGCCTAGTATGGTTCTCAATCAGAGGCAGGTGTCATTAGTTGTCTCTGATTGAGAATCATACTTAGGTAGCCTGGGTTGCACTGTTTGTTTGTGGGTGATTGTCTATGTCAGTGGCTTGTGTCAGCACAGGTCTAATTTGTAGCTTCACGGTCGTCATTTGTTTATTGTTTTGTATAGTTTTCAGTGTTCAGTACTTTCTTGATTAAAGATTTACCATGGACACTTACCACGCCGCATTTTGGTCTTCCGATCCATCTCGCCTCTCCTCTTCAGATGAAGAGGAGGACGACCGTGACAGAATCACCCACCAACCAAGGACCAAGCGGCGTGGAAAAAAACAGCGACGACAGCAGCAGCAGCAACAACAGCGGCCGGTATCACAGGACTCCTGGACATGGGAGGAGATACTGAACGGAGAGGGACCCTGGGCACAGGCTGGGGAATATCGCCGCCCCAAAGCAGAGCTGGAGGCAGCGAAAGCTGAGCGGCGGCGATATGAGGAGGCAGCACGGCAGTGCGACAGGTACGAGAGACAGCCCCCCAAAACATTGGGTGGGGGGCACACGAGGGGTGGAGCTAAGCCAGGTAGCAGACCTGCGCTCACTCCTCGTGCTTATTATAAGCAGCGCGTTACTGGTCAGGCACCGTGTACGGGGTCGCCAGTACGTGTCCATAGCCCGGTGCGCTATAGGACAGCCCCCCGAGAGTGTCATGCGAGCGCGGGCATCGAGCCAGGGCGTATGGTGCCTGCTCAGCGGGTCTGGTCGCCGGTACGCAGTTTTGGTCCAGGGTATCCTGCGCCGGCTCTGAGTGCTGTGTCTCCGGGGCGCTGGGAGGGTGCAGTGCGTCCTCTGCCTGCGCTCCGCTCGTGTCGGGCAAATGTGGGAGTGGAGCCTAAGGGAGAGGTGCGTGTAGTAAGCACTAGATCTCCAGTGCTTACCCACAGCCCGGTTCAACCTGTGCCTGCACTCTGGAGGGTCCGGGCTAGAGTGGTTATCCAGCCTGGGGAAGTGGTGCCAAGGTTGCGCACCAGAGCTCCAGTGCTCCCCCACAGCCCGGTCCTTCAGGTGCCTCCCCCTAACCCCAAGCCTCCTGAAGGTCTCCCCAGGCTCTCACTCTCCCTGTTCGGTGGCGCTCGGCGTCGCCGGTTTACTAGCCGCCACCGATCCCTTTTTCCTTTTCTGGTTGTTTTGTCTGTGTTCCTTTTCACACCTGGTTTCAATTGCGTTTATTTCTGTGTGTATATAGGGCAGCTGTTGCCTGCCTTAATTCGTGCAGGATTAAGCTTGTGTGTATTTGCTTCGATGATCTATGATGTTTATTGTTTTATCTATTACGTACGTGTAGTTAAGTTTCGGAACTGAGTTTGTTCCTCCATGCGTTTGACGAGTTTCTGTATTGTCTTCACTATTTAGGCACTTGTATGTAGTGTCGGAACTGTGGTTGTTCCTCTGTGTATTGGCACGAGTTTCTGTTTTGGATTTTCATCGGTGCCAATTTTGTATTGGTGGACTATGTGTGTATATATATATATATATATATATATATATACAGTGCCTTGCGAAAGTATTCGGCCCCCTTGAACTTTGCGACCTTTTGCCACATTTCAGGCTTCAAACATAAAGATATAAAACTGTATTTTTTTGTGAAGAATCAACAACAAGTGGGACACAATCATGAAGTGGAACGACATTTATTGGATATTTCAAACTTTTGTAACAAATCAAAAACTGAAAAATTGGGCGTGCAAAATTATTCAGCCCCCTTAAGTTAATACTTTATAGCGCCACCTTTTGCAGCGATTACAGCTGTAAGTTGCTTGGGGTATGTCTCTATCAGTTTTGCACATCGAGAGACTGACATTTTTTCCCATTCCTCCTTGCAAAACAGCTCGAGCTCAGTGAGGTTGGATGGAGAGCATTTGTGAACAGCAGTTTTCAGTTCTTTCCACAGATTCTCGATTGGATTCAGGTCTGGACTTTGACTTGGCCATTCTAACACCTGGATATGTTTATTTTTGAACCATTCCATTGTAGATTTTGCTTTATGTTTTGGATCATTGTCTTGTTGGAAGACAAATCTCCATCCCAGTCTCAGGTCTTTTGCAGACTCCATCAGGTTTTCTTCCAGAATGGTCCTGTATTTAGCTCCATCCATCTTCCCATCAATTTTAACCATCTTCCCTGTCCCTGCTGAAGAAAAGCAGGCCCAAACCATGATGCTGCCACCACCATGTTTGACAGTGGGGATGGTGTGTTCAGCTGTGTTGCTTTTACGCCAAACATAACGTTTTGCATTGTTGCCAAAAAGTTCAATTTTGGTTTCATCTGACCAGAGCACCTTCTTCCACATGTTTGGTGTGTCTCCCAGGTGGCTTGTGGCAAACTTTAAACGACACTTTTTATGGACATCTTTAAGAAATGTCTTTCTTCTTGCCACTCTTCCATAAAGGCCAGATTTGTGCAATATACGACTGATTGTTGTCCTATGGACAGAGTCTCCCACCTCAGCTGTAGATCTCTGCAGTTCATCCAGAGTGATCATGGGCCTCTTGGCTGCATCTCTGATCAGTCTTCTCCTTGTATGAGCTGAAAGTTTAGAGGGACGGCCAGGTCTTGGTAGATTTGCAGTGGTCTGATACTCCTTCCATTTCAATATTATCGCTTGCACAGTGCTCCTTGGGATGTTTAAAGCTTGGGAAATCTTTTTGTATCCAAATCCGGCTTTAAACTTCTTCACAACAGTATCTCGGACCTGCCTGGTGTGTTCCTTGTTCTTCATGATGCTCTCTGCGCTTTTAACGGACCTCTGAGACTATCACAGTGCAGGTGCATTTATACGGAGACTTGATTACACACAGGTGGATTGTATTTATCATCATTAGTCATTTAGGTCAACATTGGATCATTCAGAGATCCTCACTGAACTTCTGGAGAGAGTTTGGTGCACTGAAAGTAAAGGGGCTGAATAATTTTGCACGCCCAATTTTTCAGTTTTTGATTTGTTAAAAAAGTTTGAAATATCCAATAAATGTCGTTCCACTTCGTGATTGTGTCCCACTTGTTGTTGATTCTTCACAAAAAAATACAGTTTTATATCTTTATGTTTGAAGCCTGAAATGTGGCAAAAGGTCGCAAAGTTCAAGGGAGCCGAATACTTTCGCAAGGCACTGTATATATATATATATATATATATATAATATATATTAAACACGCTTCTCAAAATTCCCTGCTCTCCTGCGCCTGACTCCTTCACCTCTCACCGAGACGCACCTTATCACACCTAGTCATAAGTATTACTGCCGAAGACGGCCCAGACTCGGGCCACATGACATCGGCCGAGTCTGACTCTCAGCTGGAATCGGCCCAGATCCACTGTGCTAGCTGGGCAGGTTTTTTGGTTATTAAACTCAGCAAAAAAAGAAACGTCCTCTCACTGTCAACTGCGTTTATTTTCAGCAAACTTAACGTGTGTAAATATTTGTATAACAGGATTCAACAAACAGGATTCAACAAATGAAACATAAACTGAACAAGTTCCACAGACATGTGACTAACAGAAATTAAATAATCTGTCCCTGAACAAAAGGGGGGTCAAAATCAAAGTCAGTATCTGATGTGGCCACCAACTGCATTAAGTACTGCAGTGCATCTCCTCCTCATGGACTGCACCAGCTTTGCCAGTTCTTGCTGTGAGATGTTACCTCACTCTTCCACCAAGGCACCTGCAAGTTCCCGGACATTTCTGGGGGGAATGGCCCTAGCCCTGTCCCAGACGTGCTCAATGGGATTGAGATCTGGCTTCTTCGTTGGCCATGGCAGAACACTGAAATTCCTGTATTGCAGGAAATCACGCACAGAACGAGCAGTATGGCTGGTGGCATTATCATGCTGGAGGGTCATGTCAGGGTGAGCCTGCAGGAAGGGTACCACATGAGGGTGGAGTATGTCTTCCTTGTAACGCACAGCATTGAGATTGCCTGCAATGACAACAAGCTCAGTCCGATGATGCTATGCACACACCGCCCCAGAATATGACAGACCCTCCACCTTCAAATTGATCCCGCTCCAGAGTCCAGGCCTCAGTGTAACGCTCATTCATTCGATGATAAACGCGAATCCGACCATCACCCCTGGTGAGACAAAACCGCGACTCGTCAGAGAAGAGCACTTTTTGCCAGTCCTGTCTGGACCAGCGACGGTGGGTTTGTGCCCATAGGCGACGTTGTTGCCGGTGATGTCTGGTGAGGACCCGCCTTACAACAGGCCTACAAGCCCTTAGTCCAGCCTCTCTCAGCATATTGCGGACAGTCTGAGCACTGATGGAGGGATTGTGTGTTCCTGGTGTTCCTCGGGCAGTTGTTGTTGCCATCCTGTACCTGTCCCACAGGTGTGATGTTCGGATGTACCGATCCTGTGCAGGTGTTGTTACACGTGGTCTTCCACTGCGAGGACAATCAGCTGTCCATCCTGTCTCCCTGTAGCGCTGTCTTAGGCGTCTCACAGTATAGACATTGCAATTTATTGCCCTGGCCTCATCTGCAGTCCTCATGCCTCCTTGCAGCATGCCTAAGACACGTTCACGCAGATGAGCAGGGACCCTGGGCATCTTTCTTTTGGTGTTTTTCAGAGTGAGTAGAAAGGCCTCTTTAGTGTCCTAAGTTTTTATAACTGTGACCTTAATTGCCTACTGTCTGTAAGCTGTTAGTGTCTTAGCGACCGTTCCACAGGTGCATGTTTATTAATTGTTTATGGTTCACTGAACAAGCATGGAAACAGTGTTTAAACCCTATACAAAATTATCTTTGAAAGACAGGGTCCTGAAAAAGGGCTGTTTCTTTTTTTGCTGAGTTTATGACAACTCCACTGTGGGGCTCTATGTAACAGAGTTAAGAACATGCTGTCAACTCACTCCACAGCTAGCTTGAAATATCACCAATTTGGACCTTTTTCTACAGCTCAATATTGGTTGGTACGTTGTAAAGGAGGATGGTCACCTGTGTTTGCGAGCAGATGATCAATAGTTCAAACCTGGTATGAACAGGGACAGTGGAGGAAACTATACTGTTAGTGTAAAGGATGTCACACTGCTTGCTTAGCGATTACCACGCAAGCAGGACACTTCAGGCTGACATCTCCATGTGCTACATTCCCCTCTTAAACTTATTCAACAGCGATCCCAGCACTGAGCTGAGCTCAACTGTCATGGCACTACTTTTATTTTATTTTTATTTTACCTTTATTTAACCAGGCAAGTCAGTTAAGAACAAATTCTTATTTTCAATGACGGCCTGGGAACAGTGGGTTAACTGCCTGTTCAGGGGCAGAACGACAGATTTGTACCTTGTCAGCTCGGGGGTTTGAACTCGCAACCTTCCGGTTACTAGTCCAACGCTCTAACCACTAGGCTACCCTGCCGCCCTTAACTACGGTTAAGGACATGACGCTGCTTGCTTAGCGAGTACCACTTCCTCCCGACTCAGCTCATACCCTGGCACAAACTCAGAACCTCTGCCTTGCTAGCACACGTGACCGGCCTCCTTCAAAAGTCTTAGCCGATCGCGCCACCTCAAAAGCCAGCTAATGATGCGATGCAAGCGGGACCCTTCAGGCTGAGGAGTAAGTTTCACATATCCCCATTTGCTACATTAGCAGCACACTAACTTCGGTTTCATGTGTTTCATGCGTGCAGGAGCTTTATCTCTTCCTCCTGTATTCACAGAAATGGAAAGCAGACACAAACACAATTCCTTCTACATGTCACCTTTTACATTTAGAGATGGGAGCCCAGTTTGTTTTAATGAAACTTTCCCACAAAGATTTCCTTGTGGGAGAATATTCTTGAAAACACATATTTTGAGTGCCACTTATTTATTTGTTTTTTAACCAATTATTTTACCAGGTAAGTTGACTGAGAACACATTCTCATTTACCACAATGACCTGTGGAATAGTTACAGGGGGAGGAGAGGGGATGAATGAGCCAATTGGAAGCTATGGATGATTAAGGAGGCAAGGTTAACACCCCTACTCTTGCGATAATAGCCATGGGATCTTTAGTGACCACAGAGTCAGGACAAATGTTTAACATCCCATCTGAATGACGGCACCCCACAGAGGGCAATGTCCCCAATCATTGTCCTGAGGAACTGGGATCTCTCCTTAGACGAAAGGAAAGAGTGCCTTCTACTGGCCCTCCAACACCACTTCCAACAGCATCTGGTCTCGCATCCAGGGACCGATCAAGACCAACCCAGCTTAGCTTCAGTGGGATGCAGCTACAGCGGGATGCAGGGTGGTATGCTGCTGTCTAAAGCCATCAAAGGCAGCCAGTGAATACTATGACAAATTGAAAAGTTAACGTCATTCCTCTACCTCATTCAGCTCCCAGCTGAGAGAAGGATTCAACATTCCCCTTCTGCAGTTTAGAACCTCTCCATTCTGCAGGGTGGCTCGTCTGAGTAGCCTCTCTCCTCTCCTTTATGTCCCCCTTGACCTGAAGTCTCTTATCAGGCCTTGCAGACCAGAGGTCACATACCGATGGAAGCCCCTTCCCCCTCTCCTCCTCCCGCCACCCTTCTGCCTATTGTCCAAGTACAAGGGGGCTCCAAGAGGATTCCTTTTGGTTAAATGTAAGAAGTAGTTTGATCATCACCCTTATTAGATAACACCTCATGCACCTAAATGTGTGAGTGAGAATAAGAGGAAAATACAATGTGATGCATTTAGAAGATTCTTCAGAATCACAGCACTTTCAAGCATAGCGCAAGTGCATGGCATCCCATTAAATAGCACACGGTTGCGAGTTTTTTTGGGCATGCATACCCATTGAAACAGTTGACTGAACTCTCTTCCACGTCTCCTCTCTCATCAGGCCTTGATTGACTTA
The DNA here is from genome assembly GCF_045791955.1 of Oncorhynchus clarkii lewisi. Classification (NCBI taxonomy): domain Eukaryota; kingdom Metazoa; phylum Chordata; class Actinopteri; order Salmoniformes; family Salmonidae; genus Oncorhynchus; species Oncorhynchus clarkii. Next base: position 54,307,160 of record NC_092152.1, read on the forward strand.
GCTCGCCTAACTTTACCATTCCTGGGCTGTCGGAGGTCTGGCTTAACCCCACATCCTGGTGTCTGATCGGCCGATGGACCAGGCACAATACATGAAAGTCCCTTGGTACTGGGCTGGCCTTCTGATCTCCTGAACGGCATCAATTCTACCTCATTGAGCTAAAGCTGAATGGTTACAGAAGAGAGCAGAGAATTCAGATGATTTAACAGAATAAGGGGAGATGGGGAAATGGAGGAATGATTTTAGAGGGGTGACAGGAGGTTAAGGTCACATAAGTCCTGTGAGATCAGAGGTCAGAGGTCAGGTCAGCTCACCTTGTGCCTATTAGAAAGCTCTAAGTGTTCTAATGGGATCAATTACACTCCACATTAGTATAAACCAGCAGTACAGGACAATGGCTTTGACCAACTGTGGTCTAGAATCGAGGACTAGACCTGGGGGGTCTTGCGATTGACCGTACAAAGTTAGTCAGAACACATTACGACCATCCATCTGACCAAAGGCCCTGACCGCATTCCAGGCTGTGAGGGATTGTGGCAGTGGTCATGGAGATCCTCTTAAATTAGTAGAGGGACTATGTCATAAACCCTCAAAGTTCCAGAAATGGGTGAAAATGGCAGCCATATTGCTCAGGGAGAAATCCTTACCAGTCTATGGATTGAATGGCGGTAGAGGTATAATCCTGGTTTTACTTATGCAGCAAACCAAAAGTAAGGCATGTGATATATCAGATGTTTAATAGAATGATTGGCAACCTAAAATATTGTCATATAATTATAAATACAGTTTATATGGGTTTTATACACTTTCAGTATAAATAGCCTCTAAAATATATGTAAACAGACCATAAAGTGCTATTATATGATGCAATATTGTCATATTGTCATATCAGTAGGCTACTTGTTGCATTTACAACTTGCCTAAGTCCTACCATCAACTGATTTCAGCCAGTGTATGGCTGTGTATTGACTGAATTGTTTGAATGGAATGTTGGCATATTGGCAGTTAATAAAAATAAAATGTGATCATTTTAAAACTGTCTGGCTAAGCTAGCTAACAAACATACAGTGCAGATCAATTCTTCAAATTCATTATTTTACACACACTATCTTATTACAGCACTGGCAAACCATGGTTGACCAACGCCCTGACCAAAATGGCTGACCTTTATCCCATCCTAAAAAGGTTGAGATCCATTCTAGTATTCGATTTCTAATTGAATGGCGGTGGTCATTATAAATCACAGCCCCACTAGGAGGAAATGGAGCAGTTAAAGTGGAACTGACAGCCTTTTAGCAACATGAAACGCCCAAGGAAGAATATAACGCCTTTAAAAAAATAAAAAATCTGATAAGCGAGCACTTAGATATGGTCATTTTCATACTTTCATTGTAAGGCACTTGAGAAAATGATAGCAATATAGACTGGGAAAGTGGCCGTTTGTTTGGACATTTAATAGACACTGCAGTAAATAAAACCTAATAAAAACGTGTCAGTCTTGTCCAGGACCGGACTCTACACAAACCACTACACCATAGCCAGTCAGAGCTACAATAGGCCTATATGGAAATAAGCCATTTGCCACACGGGCCTGCCATCCTTCACTTTGAACTGAACTGTGTTTTTACAGGCAGTAGCAACAGCGCAACTATAGATCATTTATATTATAATACACCTGAATGAATTTCTGGAAATATGTAAATACCACAGGAGTCCTCTTACATTTAAGAACTTTACGGTCCTATCATTCAAACAAATATGAACAGGTAGGCTATCTCTCCCTCAGTTGCCTATGCACATCAACACATCAACCACAAAAAGATCAACAATAACAAAAAATTATCAACTTTTTCAGCTTTTTCAAAATTGCACTGATAAACGATGGGGAATAGTAGCCTGCTCGCCCTTCTGCAGCTTGCCTGCCAATGCATGCTTGTCCCAACCAACGTTTTAACAACTAAATGGGAACTTGCCTGCCAATGCATGCTTGTCCCAACCAACGTTTTAACAACTAAATGGGAACTTGCCTGCCAATGCATGCTTGTCCCAACCAACGTTTTAACAACTAAATGGGAACTTGCCTGCCTGCGCCGCCCATTTGATCGATGCCAAATACAATTTGATTGACAACTAAGAGATATGTGGGTAAGTCATTCAAGTTCAGCATAGCTAGCTAGCAAAGTGATTCACATTTCTTGCTAACTAACCAAATGTGATCTGCATCTCCAGCTGTAGCCCCCTAAAAATGATATGGGGGGGGGCACACCCCCCCCCCCACACACTCGTACAATGACATGACATCCTTCCAGCATCTAGTTTGATTGTATTGATATTCCCAGCCTTAATTACATTCTTCAGTTTATGTCCACAATATTGACGACTCTAGTGGGTTAACCATTTCAGCAGCAAACATTAAAACAACATTAAGATTGTCTAACCTTTTCAAAACCATAAATACTTTAAAACAAACTAGCAAGCACACCACATTTGATTCTTGAAATGTACTTTTCTAATTCACCAATACATTTGTTGGTAGTCCAACAACTATTGCTCTCAGGTTGTAAATCACAGCTGACCTGGTACATTGTTTGCTGCCTCCAGTCATTTGGGATGCACTGTTTCAGTTTCAATTACTCAATATTTTGGACAAAAAAATGTAAGACTGTAAAGAGAATATACAGAATGGTAGCATTTAAAATGTCCACCACTGTGCAGGGGTTGGAACCATTTCAGGGAACAGAACCAGAACCAAGAACGAAGGGCCAGCTCTGGTCCAACGTTACTTAAGCCAACTTTCTGAAGTTCAAAAAGGAGAGCATTGGGCATGAAGTGCTGGGCATCTTGTTGTTATGACAGCATTATCTGAATTAGGCCCACCGAATTATACCTACAGAGGAGCGGCTTCTATGAAGGAACTTTGAATGTCTTTGAACTTCAGAAGGTTGGCTTAAGTAAAACGTTGGACCAGAGCTGGCCCTCGTTCATGACTCTCAGTTCCATTACGTTACACATAAAGAGTTACTGTACAAATGGCTACGGAAGAAATGGCAGCAGTTATACGGGCGCCTAACCAATTACGCTATTATGTTTTTCACATTTTTTTCGCGTTATTTGTAACTTATTTTGTACATAATATTATAATTTTTTGCCGTTATATACGGATCTTACGGCAAAAAAGAGCTTCTGGATATCAGGACAGCAATCACTCACCTCGGATTAGACAAATATTTTTTTCTTCAACAAGCAGGACGCACAGGATGTACTTCAAACAGCCGACAAGGCCAACATCCCCGTCATTGGCGAGAGAAAGAGACGCAGGAACAGAAGACACAGAGCGGGGTGCCCTCGTAAGGATCCGCAGACGGCGAGTGGGAAAGCTGCCGTTACCATCAATATTACTTGCCAATGTGCAATCATTGGACAAAAGATTAGACGAAGTACGATCACGAATATCTTACCAACGGGATATCAGAAACTGTAACATCTTATGTTCAAAGTAATCGTGTCTGAATGATGACACGGATACTTAGCTAGCGGGATACATGCTGCACCGGCTAGATAGAACAGCACACTACGGTAAAATGAGGGAGGCGGTCTGTGCATATCTGTAAACAACAGCTGGTGCACGAAATCTAAGGAAGTCTCTCTGAAGTAGAGTATCTTATGATAAGCTGTAGACCACACTATTTGCCAAGAGAGTTTTCATCCATACTTTTCGTGGCTGTTTATTTACCACCACAGGCGGATGCTGGCACTAAGACCACACTCAGTCAGCTGTATAAGGAAATAAGCAAACAGGAAAACGCTCACCCAGAGGCGGCGCTCCTAGTGTCCCGGAAACTTTAATGCAGGGAAACGTAAACAAGTATTGCCTAATTTCAATCAACATGTTAAATGAGCAACCAGGGGGATAAGAATTCTAGCTCACCTGTACTCTACACACAGAGATGCATACAAAGCTCTCCCTCGCCTTCCATTAGTAAATCTGACCACAATTCTATCCTCCTGATTCCTGCTTACGAGCAAAAATTAAAGCGGGAAGCACCAGTGACTCGATCTATAAAGAAGTGGTCAGATGAAGCAGTTGCTAAACTACAGGACTGTTTTGCTAGCACAGACTGGAACATGTTCCGGGATTCTTCCAATGGCATTGAGGAGTCCACCAAGTCAGTCACTGGCTTTAGCAATAACTGCATTGAGGACGTCCTCCCCACAGTGACTGTACATACATACCCCAACCAGAAGCCATGGATTACAGGCAACATTCGCACTGAGCTAAAGGTTAGAGCTGCCGCTTTCAAGGTGCGGGACTCTAACTCGGATGCTTATAAGAAATCCTGCTATGCCCCCCGATGCACCATCAAACAGGCAAAGCGCCAATACAGGGCTAAGATTGAATAATTCGACACCGGCTCCGACGCTCGTCTTATGTGGCAGGGCTTGCAAACTATTACAGACTACAAAAGGAAGCACAGCCACGAGCAGCCCAGTGACACAAGCCTACCAGACGAGCTAAATCACTTATTCGAGGCAAGCAACACTGAGACATGCATGAGAGCATCAGCTGCTCTGGACGACTGTTTGATCACGCTCTCCGTAGCCGACGTGAGTGAGAACTTAAAACAGGTCAAGGTCACGGGGCCAGACGGATTAAAGGACATGTGCTCCGAGCATGTGCTGACCAACTGGCAGGTGTTTTCACTGACATTTTCAACATGTCTCTGATTGAGTCTGTAATACCAACATGTTTCAAGCAGACCACCATAGTCTCTGTGCCTAAGAAGGCAACCTGCCTAAATGACTATGGACCTATAGCACTCACGTCCGTAGCCACAAAGTGCTTTGAAAGGCTGGTAATGGCTCACATTAACACCATTATCCCAGAAACCCTAGACCCACTCCAATTTGCATGCAACCCAAACAGATCCACAGATGATGCAATCTCTATTGCACTTCACACTGCCCTTTCCCACATGGACAAAAATAACACCTATGTGAGAATGCTGTTCATTGACTACAGCTCAGCATTCAACACCATATTACCCTTAAACCTCATCATTAAGCTAAGGATCCTGGGACTAAACACCTCCCTGCAACTGGATCCTGAACTTCCTGACGGGCCACCCCCAGGTGGTGAGGGAAGGTAGCAACACATCCGCCACGCTGATCCTCAACACTGGAGCCCCTCAGGGTTGCGTGCTCAGTCCCCTCCTGTACTCTCTGTTCACCCATGACTGCGTGGCCAGGCACGACTCCAATACCATCATTAAGTTTGCAGATGACACAACAACGACACAGCCTACAGGGAGGAGGCCAGAATAACAACATACCCCTCAACGTGATCAAGACAAAGGAGATGATTGTGGACTACAGGAAAAGGAGGACCGAGCACGCCCCCATTCTCATCGACGGGGCTGTAGTGGAGCAGGTTGTCCACATCACCAACAAACTAGAATGGTCCAAACACACCAAGACAGTCGTGAAGAGAGCACGACAAAGCCTATTCTGCCTCAGGAAACTAAAAAGATTTGGCATGGGTCTTCAGATCTTCAAAAGGTTCTACAGCTGCAACATCGAGAGCATCACTGCCTGGTATAGCAACTGCTCGGCCTCCGACCTCAAGGCACTACAGAGGGTAGTGCGTATGGCCCAGTACATCGCTGGGGCTAAGCTGCTTGCCATCCAGAACCTCTACACCAGGCGGTGTCAGAGGAAGGCCCTAAAAATTGTCAAAGACCCCAGTTACCCCAGTCATAGAAAGTTTGCTCTACTACCGCATGGCAAGCTGTACCGGAGCACCATAAGGCTTCTCAAAAGCTTTTACCCCCAAGCCATTGGTGGGCTCTCGTCGAAGAGAGAAGTTTGTCTGGCTCAGTAAAGCATCAAACAGCGTAGCGTGTGTTAACTGTCCTGTTGCGTAATAATCACATTTTGGAACAGTGAGGGCATTCTGACATCACGTGCCTAAAACAACTCATACTGGGGTGACCGTAATAGATATTTGGAAGTCATGTAGGAAAAGGTTAAAGGCAATGTTACCATATTAGTGGAGACCACATTTACGGTAAACGCTGCATATGTTGGCTCAATCGGCAAGTCAACTTATCTCAAGTCTGAATTGGGCACAAACTGATATCTCATACTAGTCCATGTCAATTTCAGTCTTGGTGTGTTCCCTGACTGATTCCACATTTGGTTATGATGTGTGTCCCTTATGAGACACTGTAGACACGGAAGCCTACTTCACTTCCACAAAACCCCCAGAATGAATCTAACATAATTCAAGAAATCTGTAATAAAATGTGACAGTTTTGCCGAGTATGTTTAAGTTGCGCACTTTTACATATAACTCTGTTATTTCTCAAGTAAAAAATCGTGCGACAAGATGTCTTATATGAACAGTCTGTTTATGCTATTGGATAGAGAGCAATCACCTCAGCTGTTCTCCCCATGTTAGTGGGCAAATGGACATCGTCAAATCAAAACCCAATTTTAATTTACCTGTTGTGACGCTTGGATGTTCCAAACTCCATTTTAGATGAGACTGACTTTATGACCTATTTACACTTTAGTTCATTTTGACAATAGAATAACTTTCTGACTCATATCGGTGCTACATAGTCCATTTTCAAAGGGATTTGTTGCTTTTTAAAGGCAATCACTCCTCAACTCTTTTTGCCGAACATAGCCCCAGATAAGAGGAAAAAGTGAAATGTCAAGTTGTTTTGTTGTTGCTCCTCAATTAACCATGAGGACCTGAGCACAGGAACCGTGTCCCTCTACACAGAGCTGCTTTTACAGGGGCTAGGCTTGGAGACCTCCACACACACACATACACCCGCACACACAGCTGAAAGCGACCACTGGTTTACCCCTCTTATGCAAATGCATCAAAACGCTTGAGTAAGAATTATATATGAATCCAATGAGGGCTTTTTCTTTCTTTTAGAATCGCTTAGCCACGAGCGGCGAGAGGCCTCAATGGTGAGTGGCCGCTGCGCTCCTCAGCCATGCGTATTATTCAGCTTGACGAGACACAAACTGACATAAGCACCAGGGCTCACTTTCACCACCTCGCAATCCGATTATATGGCCAACGCCGCATCAATACCATAGGACCAACAGGCACCAAAGTCCCTCAACCATACCCAACCCCCCCATTCCTCCTCGTCACACCCCCAAGCCACCCATTCATATGTTCTGTTTTAAGAACCCCCTCCCATACTACAACCCCCCCCCCCCCCCCCACAGGAAAAGTGATTGATTGGTTTGATTATTTGTTGCAGTCTTACAAAAGAAAGTGCCTTGACTTTTTATTTAACTAGGCAAGTCAGTTAAGAACAAAATCTTATTTACAATGACAGCCTACCCCGACCAAACCTGGACAACGCTGGGCCAATTGTGCGCCACCCTATGGGACTCCCAATCACGACCAGATGTGATGCAGCCTGGATTCAAACCAGGAACTACAGTGATGTCTCTCGCACTGAGATGCTGCTGCGCCGCTCAGGACTTATTCCACATTGTTTGTGTTACAGCCTGAATTCAAAACTGATCAAATATTTTTTTCTCACCCATCTACACAAATTATCCCATAATGACAGAGTGAAAACATGTTTTTTGAAAATGCTGCACATTTATTGAAAATGAAATACAGAAATATCTCATTTATGTAAGTATTCACACCCCTGACTCAATACATGTTACACCTTTGGCAGTGATTACAGCTCTGAGTCTTTCTGGGTAAGTTTCTAAGAGCTTTGCACACCTGGATTGTACAATATTTACACATATTTTCTTTTGTTATTCTTCAAGCTCTGTCAAGTTGGTTGTGATCATTGCCAGACAGCCATTGTCAAGTCTTGCCATAGATTTTCAAACCTATTTAGGTCAAAACTGTAACTAGGACACTCAGGAACATTCAATGTTGTGTTAAGCAACTCCAGTTTATATTTGGCCTTGTGATTTAGGTTATTCTCCTGTGGAAAGGTACATTTTTCTCCCAATGTCTGTTGAAAAACAGACTTAACCAGGTTTTTCTCTAGGATTTTGCCTCTGCTTAGCTCTATTCCATTTTTTTGAATCCTAAAAAACTCCCTAGTCCTTGCCAATGACAAGCATACCCATAACGTAATACAGCCGCCGCCATGCTTGAAAATATGAAGAGTGGTACTCTGTGATGATTTGTGTTGGATTTGTTCCAAACGAAACGCTTTGTATTCAGGACATAAAGTTAATTTATTTGCCACATTTTTGCAGTTTTACTTTAGTGCTTTATTGCAAACAGGATGCATATTTTGGAGAAGAAAAAAATTCAGCGCAGGCTTCCTTCTTTTCACTCTGTCATTTAGGTTAATATTGTGGAGAAACTCAGTTTCCTCCTATCACAGCCATTAAACTCTGTAACTGTTTTAAAGACACCTTTGGACTCGTGGTGAAATCCCTGAGTGGTTTCCTTCCACTCTGGCAACTGAGTTAGGAAGGACGCCTGTATTGTTGTAGTGACTGGGTGTAATGATACACCATCCAAAGTGTAATTAATAACTTCACCATGCTCAAAGGGATATTCAATGTCTGTTTTTTTTATTTTTACCCATCTACCAATAGGTGCCGTTCTTTGCGAGGAATTGGAAAATCTCCCTGGTCTTTGTGGTTGAATCTGTGTTTGAAATTCCCTGCTCGACTGAGGGGCCTTGCATATAATCATATGTGTTGGGTACAGAGATGAGGTAGTCATTCAAAAATCATGTTAAACACTATTATTGCACACAGAGTGAGTCAATACAATGTATTGTGTGACTTGTTAAGCACATTTTTACTGCTGAACTTATTTAGAGGTTGAATACTTTTATTGACTCAAGACCTTACAGATTCACATTTTTTTATTAATTTTGAAACATTTCGAAAAACATAATTCCACTTTACCATTATGGGGTATTGTGTGTAGGCCGGTGACACTAAATCTCAATGTAATCCGTTTTAAATTCAGACTGTAACACAACAAAATGTGGAAAAGGTCAAGGGCTGTGAACACTTTCTGAAGGCACTGTGTGTGCCCAGTCTATATGGGAAATTCCAGACATTATTAGCAAGTATTCCCATGATATACCGGTAAGAAAACAACATTTTATATTAACCTAGCAATTGTACAGCACAGTATACAGTATACAGCCAATTAGGCCAGCTTTCAAAGGGTAGCCTGTGTTTGATGGTAAAGTTTGCGTCCTCAAAGTTTATGTTCTCAAAGTTTTTACAGTTGTTAACTACAATAACACAGCACAGTGAGTGTTTGTATGTCCAAAGACTTGCATGAAAACTCTTACCGTTCATGCCTAGGTCTAGATTCAAACGTATTACTAAAAGCCTAAAATTACAATAAAGATGGAAAAAACCTGTAATGTGACACAATACTATTTTACTCACCGCTCACACTCTAATCACCGCTATTTCTATTGGCTATATATCTAAATTAAACAATCCTTGGTTTGACTATGGGAGTCATGGCTAATGTCACTACAGGACCTCTAATCTAAACCGGTGTTGACAACCACAAAGCTCACCCCTCTTTCCGTGCTGCGCAGGGACGCTTGGGTGCTTAGAGGGGGCACCCGTTTAAGCAGCGGGCGTTTACAAGACGCTACCCCAAAAGCCTGCCAGGTGCTGAGGGGGTATTGCGGGGGTATTGAGGGGGTAGGGCAGGCCCCTCTTGCAAATCGTCCTGCACCCGTGAAACTGTTGGCCAGATGAGATTAAACTCAGAGTGAGATACATTTGCAATTGATTACCGTTGAGCAACTGTGACAAATGTAAGGCTTTTGGGGGAGTGTGTGTGTGTGTGTGTGTGTGTGTGTGTGTGTGTGTGTGTGTGTGTGTGTGTGTGTGTGTGTGTGTGTGTGTGTGTGTGTGTGTGTGTGTGTGTGTGTGTGTGTGTGTGTGTGTGTGTGTGTGTGTGTGTCTGTTTACCGCTTAAGACCTGCACGCACTGCTAGACTTGAAAAGGAGTAAAACAGGTCCCAATAGAACTGTTGGAAAATGATATATTTGAAAGACAAAAGACCCTGAAGAGTTCGAGTAACTTCCCTGCCACCCATGTCCATTATCTGAGACACAGGCTACCTCACTGATTAGTTTCTGTTTCCAAACAGAGACAAGATGGAAATGTAAAAACGTAAAAAGCATCTGATAATATCTGTTTTGCAACTCAACCCCCAAAGAAAATGGCATAACTGGCCATAACTGCAGGCAACAGAGATATGGCATGTCTTTCCCTTTCACTTATGGGGTGTGGGTCTGTCTGTTTAGGAAATGCATTTACATTGCCTGATGTTTTCGGCTAGAATAAACTTCTTTGTGAGATTTTATTTGAATAACCACTTTACCTGCCTGTTTCAACCCACAAACGAGCCGAATCGGACTACTCTGCTTCCTCTGCACCCCTCTGGTTTGTCTGGTATTAATGAGCAATTAACTTTGCATACAAGGTCCTAAACAATAGTACTGGTTGTCAGATTATGCTAATGCTGGTGGCTGTGGCCCTGGTGAAAGGAGGCAGAGGATCCTGGCGAATGGAGAGGGCTGTGGCCTTTCTCTGCGACGGGTGAATGATATGCAAACTGTACCAACATGTCCTTAAGAGGATTAGAACACTGCTTCAGATGCAGGCAGCACGGTGCTGATAGAAGAGTGACAAAAGACAGAGAAAGGTTTAAGTTACACACATTGTCCCATTACTACATGGTGACTGCAGAACAGTAAAATACACATATTAAATGTATAAAGGTTTGAGGGCACGAATATAGCCTACAGTAACCATTCAAAGGTATGCTTATAAACTGATAATACAGATATCATAGCATAACTATATATTCATGAATTAGGCAGTGCAATTCAGAGGCTATACAGTTGACATGCCATATATAGTTGGCTAAGGAAAACGAAATTAAACATGAAGTAATCAAAATACACTTCAAGACGACAATGTCGAAAGATCATATCTGACAAGCATGAGGTAAATAACCGCTTCGGGTGAAAATAACACGTTTTCTCCCATCGCCCTCTTTCGCGCTGCTTACTGTAGCAGTCAAAGAACAGGTGCATGGAATCTCAGAACAGAGCGCATTGTTCGAGGAGATATGGCTTTACTCCATTTGGGGAGGAGGGGCCTATGTTTAATACAAAGTTAATATCGATGTAATGCTTGTCACTGCTCCTCTGGATCTTGTGGCATTGATAATTCTCTGGATGTTCTGGGGTTTATGCACTGCAACAGATGCCGCATTAAGGTTAGCTTAGCCCTCACCGGAGAGCCTGTCTACAGTCCATACACAGCCGCATTGTAGATTCTCTGAGATAAAGTTAGGCTACATTAAATGACATTGATTAGTCAATTGAAATGTACAGCCGTTGGATACGCAATGAATGTCAACAAACTGCTGTGCTTAACCTAGTCTTTGGATGTTTGGGCTGTTTTCAGAACTGGTTTAAGAAAAGGTAGCATATTATGTCTATGCACTGTTGTGTTTATAATCACTTCTTTTTCTGCAGTTATGTATAGAGTAGACAGGGTACTTTTTTGTAGAAGACGGATATCCTTTTTGATCAGTGTCATACCCATTATCATTCTTCGTCAAAGAGTGAAATAAATGTTCCCCTAGACGAATGTATAGGCCTATAATGCAATAATGAAAAGAGAATTCCCCCACTTTGAAAATGAAACGGGACACCTCCTCGTGCGACACTAAAGAGGGGTAGATAGATTACTGGTGTCATACAGGAGAATGCGCACCAGTCAGAGCAATCTGTCCATCGGCGAGTTGAAAAGATGGGGAGTTCCTTTTCCTTGACGTCACCATCAAATAATGGTAGAATAATAAACAGCTAACCACCTGTCGGACCCTGGACACAATGTTACGGCCCATACAGAAGCCTTCATGCATGGGTAACATATTTACTCAACCCATTCACTTAACGAAGCAGAAAGTGACGCAAGACAATGGTTAAGTTAATCTATTTAGTAAATTGTTTTGAGATGTGGAGGCAGCGTTAAGGACCTGAGGTCCGGGTCTTTCCATAGACCCCTTTCCGTTTCAATGCAGAAGCAGTCTGTCTTGTGTCAATTCGAGGGTGGTACAGAGCGGGGGGGGGGGGGGGGGGTCCTGTAATATTTTAGAGATGTGCTTTTAATGGCTTTAATTCAGCCGGAGCCAGCTGTTTTTGCTCTGTTTGGTAAAAGAGGCCAAGACGTGGAAAGCTTGCAAAGCTAGTAGAAATTAGTCTCGGTGATCGAGGCTTCCTGCAAACCATCTGCTTGCAGTCACAAAAGGAGGATTTTCTGAGTAAACTAAAGAAATATAGGCTCATAAAAAAAGCTTTGAAGGTCTAGTTACTTTCGCGGTGAATGGTGACGGTGTTACGGCAGGGCACAGACCTTTTTTGGGGGCCAAGCAGAAAGGCTAACGCACGTCTGATAAGCGGTCACTTTCTCTCACATTGGAAATCATTTCACGGAGGCGTTCCGTTTTAATTAACGGATTGTGACCACTTTACATTCGATTAATGTTGAACCACTTAGGCTATCATTACTCGAATAACATATTTAATCAAACATAGGATAAATATATTGGCTGTATTGTTGATGAAACTTAGTCTACATTAAAAATCACGTGCTTAAAGTAATGCTTTGAAGTATGAAGCAAGAAAGTATAAACTAACATCATAACATTCGTTTTTCGTTAGTTTTTTGTACTTTAAAACATTTCGTTAACCTTGTTTGTACTGAAAGCAAATTATAGCCTAACTTGATGAGAATGTATTTAGGCTAATATGAATTAAACATTTCTGGTAGGTTGAATGCATTCAGTTGTGCAACTGATTAGGTATCCCATTTTCCTTCCCTAATATGTTATTTTATTTCGTTAGCCTATATTTTTGTTTTGCTTTTAATAAACAAGTATGTTTTCGTAAACTATTCGTTTGACATTGTTTAAATATGCTTACTATTTTAGCCTATACACTATTTCGGCAAAAAGAAAATAGTCGCATGAATGAATTTCTGTTTGGAAATTGATTTATTTGAACTCTAATGCCTGGTTAAAGACAGAACAGACTAAACGCGACGGTAAACAGGCTCAAATCCCGCTTTAATGTGAGTTTTATACCAGCTTTCAATGTCCGCTCATATGAATGCGTTTTAAATCAAATCATAGATGCACTTTTATTCAGCTGGTTAAAACAGCAGAACAAAACCCGTCTATAGAAATAAAGCTTTTATTCCAGTAGGGCTTTATGAAAGCGGGAGAGGGGCACCATGGCAGCTGATGGTGACAGTTAGTTCATGGTTAACAGGATCAGCAGTACGCGGTTAGGGCCGCACACTTCTCTGCGCTCGAATGTGCAGTGGGTCTACGTCTGGCGCACCGAATGAAGATTTTGCAAAGCCCGTGATATTTAACACATCTGTTAAAGCGTTCCGAGCGCAGAAATCCGTTTAAGACACTATTCCATGACGAGGTCCAGATTGACTGTTGAGAATCCGAGGAAACACGAGGCCAATGGACATTTTACGCAATCCACATATTCCTAAATATTTTCACATTTTAAAGTAGGGTAGTTATAAAGGTTGCTAAATGAAACCGTGGCGATTAGATTTATCATGATTGTGAAAATGATTGTCAATATTCATAGCCTATATTATTTGTTCATTCATGCAATATTTATTCATTATAATTTGTTGTTGTAATACGAATTAATTGTTGTTGTTGTCGTTATGATCGCGTTATTATAGCCTAAGCAATGTGGTATAAACTCAACTGCATTCAATTGTCATTTTTAGTGGGCTATAGCTTTCATTAGGACTTTTGATCCATTAAAACACAGCAGGGGAGACGAATAAATATAGCTGCTTCTTCTGGTTAAGCCCTCATTCAGAAGCTCCAAATTATGTCTGAATCTTTTAGGATAGCTTTTTAATTAGCCTGCGTGCGTCTCCACCAAACAAAACCCAATCGCAGGGCCTCAATGGAACGTGGTCAATATGCAAAATTGATGACTATGGCTCTTTTGTGGAAGGGACATTGTGTGTTCCTTGCTTATGAAGTCTAATCCAATCATAAATTGCACTCTCTAGCCAATCAGCGATCCCGGGACGACGCTTGAAAGCGACTCATGTAGAGAACTTTGTTGAACCTCATTGTTGAGGCTGACAGTTCTGAAAGGAGCTTTGGGGCAGCCTGCTATAAAACGCCTCTCCCCAGAGTAGAGGGGCCAGAGGAGTAAAAGCTAGTCATTCAGATTGGAACCTATCAGATCCTCACTTGTTCTTGACGGAGTATTTCAACAGATTGTTTCGTGTCGCGTTATACTACAGACGGGACCATGATGATCCCAAGCGTCCTTGCGCCTAATGCGATGTACCCAGGCCTTTACCGCCCCTCCGCCTCCATGCCGCTCCAACGGTCTCTGCAGAACGCGTTTCCAACCCACTCCAGCTTTCTAGTGGAGGACCTGCTGCGGATAAGCAGGCCGGCGGAGTACCACTTCAGCCGGACGCTCCCCTCAGCAAGCGTCTCCCCGGCGACAACCACCACAACCATGTCCTTCAGTGCCATGCCACAGGAGCGCATCGTCTCTCCAACTGCCTCGACGCGTGAATCATGCTCTCCGAAAACGTCACAACCGAGTAGTAAAGACCCAACTTATCTTAAATTTGGAGTCAGCGCAATCCTGGCACCATCACCAAAGACCGGTAAGTGTGATGTTGGGAAAGTTGTACCTTCTTTAAAATTGTTAATTTGAGCAGTTTCTTACACTTAGCATGTTGTAAAACAGATCAAAACATGTTTGTCTTTTCATGAGTGTTGCCTTGATTGTTGGCGTTCCTTGACACGTTATTTTCCTCTACAGCATCGCTGCCCCCCGCCATCCACCACAGTATGCACCCCAAGGCCTTCTCTCTCCCCTACTTCGACGGATCCTTTCACCCCGCCTTCTTCAGGTCGACATATTTCCCAGGTAAAGAACTCATCATGCACTTTCAGACACCGTTGAATTGCACTTTGCGCACAGCTGATACTCACCCCTCCCTCGCCAGGGACAACGTTCAGAACTTTTCATATCAACATGTTTTGTTGAACGACTCTCCAAATGGACTCGAAATAATGCTTTGAACGCTTTCTGCAAAGCTCTGAAAGTTGCACCTTTTTGCACATGCCCTGTATAGGCACTTAGCTTGTGAACTTTTCAGCGCTTTCAGAGTGGGTGTGGTGGGTTGGGTGGAATTGATTCCATTTGCACTGACTTCTTTGCTGCTGAGATCACTGGTCGCTAATAAAGCCCTCTGTTCCCCAAATGCTAATTAACCAATTATCCGAAATCATGACGGTTTAATTTCGAGGCGTGATGCGGGTCAAGCTCGTTCCCCCACCGTCTCATGCGATAAGGTCATTTTAGAGTCTCCTCCGCACAGTCCCGCGTTTTCCCACAGGGCAGGGGCACTGAGCCACAGGATGCCAACAAGGCTTTCAGCACCATGACCAATTTGGTCAGCTCCCCCCGGCGCAAGCCACCCACGCACCCCAGAGTGACTTCTACCAGGCGGGCAAGAGGCGTGGACCAGTCATACACTAATTTCCCTATTAGGCGCCATTCACAGCTCTCAATATTCTCACAAGACCACATAGCTTGTTGTTGTGCCTGATTATGGGAAGTGCAACCATGAGTTGTGGATATGGAGGTAGTTTTAGCCCAAGTTATTTGGCAATAAATGGTAGGCTTACAGATAGGAATACATTTGAAAGTGTGCTATAATTAAGTGGCTTGGGAATAAGTATTCTTTGCATGAACAATAATCAAATCAGTGCACATTGAAACATTTCAGTGTTTTACTATATCCCTAACCTGAAAAAAACACCATGCCTTACACGTCCCCCTTCGTCTCTCAGTTTTTAAACTCTGGGGCCAATCAACAGGGCGAGATAAAGAATAATCTCTTAGAAAAGTCTATAAAGTCGCTAGTCCGTGCTTTCATTCAGACAAACCATAATGGAGTTGGAGTCTTTTCATGGGCTGCGCTGAATACCTTCACAAAACAGCTCGAGCGGCCTGAATAGCTTTTCGTGTTCATTTAATGAAAATGATTTGAGGGCAGAAAAAAATGCACCATGGGCCCCTCGGCATCAGTATTCAGGTATGCAGTGGTGTTTAGTTTGAAAGTGTAAATCTCCTTTTGTTGCGATAATATATGGCCTTCGCAGCCTGTCCAGAGTCTTTTCTGCGTTAGTTCATTACTACACAATTACCGTTCACGGTTTATTAACTCCTCTATCCGCCCTCGCGGGGTTCCTTAAAGGATACGCTGCCTCTTTACCATACCAATGCGCCTGGGGACCGACCAATGTGCTAATTAGTCACCTCGTGCCATTTCACTCAAAAAGGAGATGTATTCCGCGGCCAAAGGGGAGAAGCATATTCAATCATAACAGATTGCAAAGTTTGTACACAAGTGTAAAAAAGTAGGCTAGTTGGCTAAAGAAATAGCCTTCCAGGGGACAGAGGTTAACGTCTATTTTAAGCCCATTGCTACGTTTTGGCATGGTTTTATGAATGAACAGTGTTTATTTGTTGAATCAACGTTTCCCCCTCTCCTCTTCTATAGCGTCTTCATCGGTCGTGCCCATCCCAGGGACCTTCTCTTGGCCACTGGCCAACAGAGGGAAGCCGAGGAGAGGGATGCTCAGACGGGCAGTGTTCTCTGACGTGCAGCGCAAAGCTCTGGAGAAGATGTTCCAGAAACAGAAATACATCAGCAAACCAGACAGGAAGAAGCTGGCCTCAAAGCTCGGTCTCAAAGACTCGCAGGTGAATCATTTACTTTTATTTGCACAGGGCTACGCTGTGCGTAATACGCGCGCAATTACTCTACCGCATATGCATGCTAAAGTCGATACTGTTTGTATTATTGAAACTCTCTAATAAAGTCAACCTCTACAAACTTAAACCGAACTAACTGGTTATACTATTCCTTCTCCGTCGCCAGGTTAAAATCTGGTTCCAGAACCGCAGAATGAAGTGGAGGAACTCTAAAGAGAGGGAGCTCCTGTCTTCAGGAGGTTGTCGCGAGCAGACCCTGCCCACCAAAACGAACCCACACCCAGACCTCAGCGACGTCGGCAAGAAGTCCTCCGCGGAGGAGGACGAGATGGAAGAGAACCCATTCGGCGCTAGAGGCGCGCCTGGCCTTTGCCATTCCCCCGCAGCGGGGCACGAGCTGTCCAACAGCGGCGGATCGAACCTCTCGTCGCCATCTCTCTCCAGCAAGCACTCGGAATTCTCAGAATCAGATGAAGAAGAGATCACAGTTTCTTAATTGATTTATAAAAACTCAGATATGTTTATAAAATGGTTATCCATTTTATGTTATGTTTGCAAGAGTCTGTATCCCTTAATTTAGACCCAACTACTAAGAAATGCATTTATTTCATATTCCAAAATATTTTCAAACAATGAACTTCTGTCAAATCAATTTAGGCTACATCCATGATTTTTTTCTTTTAAAAATAATGGCAAGGTTTATTTTATAGAAAGGGCCGGCTCTAGCCTTCTGGGGGGCCCTAAGGGAGATTTTGTTGGGGGGCGAATGGAAAATGTTGCAGTTATAAAGAAAGTTTTCAGCAGGTCTACACACTTTGCCATGGGGTGGAAAGAAAATGTGGCATTTTTATAACACATTTCATGCAATTCTACTCATTTTCCCATGGAGTTGTAAGACATTTTTGCAGCTTTAAAATGTTTTTTTGCAGTTCTACATATTTTGCCATGGTGTGGAGAGAAAATATTGACATTTTATAATAATGTCATTAAATTCTACTCATTTTGCCATGACATGTCATGTTAATGATAGCTGAGTGAGAGTGATTAATGGGGCCCTGGGCTCGGTCGGAATTCGGGCCATGATTTTCTACAAGTTTAGATGACTGGCTAGACTAACTTACCAATCTAAAAATTGTTTGCCGGAATGGCTAATTGAGTGACTGTCAGTGACTGACAAAACAAGAGAAGAGCTGCTGATGCACAACCAAATTTCAAACTTGCACCTTGTGTATTCTACTATTCTAACTCTCAACAGTAAGTTGAGAACCTGACTTAAAAGTTCAAAAAGTTTAAAAAAGTTATATAATGGGCCCAAGTGGCCCTAAGCGACAGCTTATATCGCTTATGCCTGGAGCCGTCCCTGTTTATAGGATATACTTAGAAATGATTTGCTGTTTTGCACAGCTCTTTCAATTGTACAGTATTTTGTACAACTATTTGTATGGATATTTTATGCCAAGAAAATGGAGTTACCTGGACTTACAGTTTTTATTGAAAAGTGTAGACATTTCGTGCATAATTTATACGGATTTGTTAATTCATGTGTATGTATTCTGTGTGTGTGTGTGTGTGTATATATATATATATATATATATATATATATATATATATATATATATGTGTGTTAATATTTCACTATGTTTGTTATTTCAATGTATTGTGTGTATATGTGTTAATATTTCACTATGTTTTGTACAAATACCAAATAAAATGTAACAGCTACATGGTATAACTTCTGTTACAAAACGGAAATGAACAACAGTAAAAAAAAATCATTAAATAGATCGCTAGGTTTATGCTAGTAGAGAGCCATAATTGATAGTCACATTGCATGAATGAATAAATAACCATGATTTTTATTGAATCACAAATAACTTAAGACTAGTACAGTGATCTTCAGAATCAGTTCTCCAAGCTCTGGAGAGAACATTGACGATAAACTCCACACGCCTGCTCTGACGCAAAAGAGACTGTACACAAAATACTCATTTTCAAGTAGTTACAAATGGGCTAGAAAAGTCATCAAAATGTTGCAAGGTAATCAAGTATTTACACTGTTATGTTACATATGTTTTTGTGTTTTTTTTTGTTGTTTTTTTACATAGCAAAGAAGGCTACACATTCATTAAGTTTTAAGAACATGTGAATTCAACAGCAACTCCATTCATTTCACCATCCCATCCCATCCTAACGTCTCAAAGCGAGCAGGTCGTTTCACCGGTGGACATACCGACGGACAAACACATACATATCCGTTGTTTGTTGTGCTTGCATTCACTATGACAAGACGCCCTCTCCAAATGCACAGACACATTTGATTTGTAAATTAACAAAGACTGTACCAAGCTCCCCAAGAACGATTCACAAAATCGGATCACTTGCTGTACATCTCTTGGCAGTGTTGAAAAACCTTAAAGAACTGACATAAGGCTTGGCTTCAATTTTGAGTTTGAAATTAATGTTGCATAGGTTGGATGACTAAGAACTCTGAAAGATAATGGAAGCGACGCTGGAAACAAATAACCTAATCGGACCCCAGAAAAACACACTTCTCCTCCTAGGATGAAGGGTTTTGGAGGAAAGGGGACAATGTACACATTTCTGAAGCCAAGGGGGGAAAAAAAAGCTGTTTTGACCTGAAGCCATAACCATTCTTAAATCTTTATCTTCTCCCATTTGTACCTTTTAAACATGACCTCAAGTAAAAAAATGACTTTAAACAAAGCAGCATATACATATTGTTTACATATTCACTCAACATGTTGTCATGACAACACTAATCATTACACGTCACATGATCAAAACAGACAACAAGCATGGCAAAGGCGTAAAGGGGAGTATAGAAGGTAGATGAGGTATAGCGAGACTAAAACAATTCCCTTAATAAACGTTCCCCCATATTTATTACACAATGATGTGTACTTTGAGCACCAGCCAAATGTACTTTCCCATCTCACAAGTTGTCCTTAGTAAGTTATATCCAAACTTTTACAAACTTCTCAGCATTGGGAGCAATACAATTCATGACATGTTATTAAAGCCCAAGTCCCTTTCCCTATTCAAGCCCTAATAGCCTCTTAATAACATGGCATTAGTGTTTGATATGACGATAGTCGACGCTGCTCTTCAAGCCCGCCCGCCTAGGCACAACGCAAAGAGAGTGCCGACTTAAAGCCCTGTAAGTTTACGGCCAAAAAGACAAAATAAAAAAGTAGCTAACGCACAAAGTCTGTTACAAAAAAAAAGTAAGGCATCCTCATTTAAGTTCAGTCCAGCGCCAAAGTAGAGACTTTCGTCTGGAGAAGAAACTCATGCTACGGCGACCCGTTTGTGACAAAAGGAGTCACATGTAGGGGCAGGTGAATGGTGATGGGTGTGTGTGTGTGTCATCGGGGGCATAAGGAGGCATTTGGGAACCAGTGAATTTGGTCTGTGTGGAGATGACGAAGATGAGACCCCCAGCACCGTGCTCCAAAGGAAAGGGCCTGTAGCTCAATCTGTAGCCCAGTTTGGAGCACTGCAGCTGGGGAAGAGCCGTGAGGAGCCTGGCTTGCTGATTGTGGTGGGTTTGGCTCAAAGATGCAGTCTCTTTTGTCTTCTTAAATAAGGAGACCATGGTACTGATGCTGATAAGGAAAACGTCGAAGACGGTGAAGATGACGCACAGTGTAAAATCCTGATTTATGTCAGTTGTTTTGTCTAAATGGCACGTCCGGATTGGACGTAGGAGAGCGGTTAGCCATGACGGTGCAAAAATAGAACAGCGCAGCAGCTTTCTGTTTCACTCCTATTTGTTTTCCTTCTTCAGTTCTTCTCTCATTTTGGGTTACCTGCACCCGTCGTGTTCTGGACATGACAATTAAAGTGGCTTGATTTTTTTTGTGTGGACGTGAGCTTGAAAAACACATTCAAAAGAAATGTTGTATTGACTGAACATAAAAAAGTTAACTGAATGTATTTGTGTCTTCTTGGGAAGGGGGAGGAGTCGGATCACAATGTTGACTCCAGTGTTGAGTCCAGGATGTCGTGTTGGTGACTGTTGCTGTTAGAGTCGCTGTCGTATCTCTGAGGGCTGGAGGAAGTGGCTGCTTCCTTCAGCCTCATTAGCATATTCATCTGAGGACGAAGACGCAGGGGTCAAAGGTTAGCGTGAGCGTGACCGTGCATGCCTGCGTTGTCTCCTGGATCTGCAGTGCCTGCTTGTGTGTGTGTTATGTGTTCACGTCACCTGTTTTGAGCATTTGCGTGTGTGCGCGCGCGCGTGTTGTCTCACCAGTGGGTCTGCGTCACAGTCGCTCTGCGGCGGCTCCTTCCTGATGCCCTCCCTGGGGGCAGAGTAACCGTCGAAGCCCACATCTTCTGGGCGGAGCTGCAGCAACGGGGGCCAGTCAGCAGGTGCGGAGGGCATGGCTGACCAGGGGTAGCTGTCAATCACCCAGCATGCAGGGTCCTCCCACGCTGACCTACGGCCGTACAGCTACAGAGAGGGAGACGGATGGAGGGGAGAGAAAATTATAAGTATCAATGAAGAGGTATGATAATATTACGATGACACAGTGAGTGCCATAAATAATGCAAGTGCGTGTGTGCAAATTTTTTGTATTTTTGTGACTGATATGTTTGTGTGTGCCTGTGTGAATCCACATGCATGTGTTGTACGTGTGTGTGTGTTGCATGCCTTTGTGTGTTTATAGCCTACCTGCAGTCCCTCTCTGATTGCCTCCAGCATGTAGGGGATGATGGAGTAGTTCCAGAGGTCTGTGAACCACACCCTGGAGCCAGCCACATCCATGGGACATGACAGGAAGAGGCGTGGCCCTGGGGAGGCAAAGGTCAAAGGTCAGATGGATGTTAAATAGTGCCACTGTGCCTTTCCTTCCTATTTGGAAAATTAGTTTATGGCCAGATGAGGTTATGAATACTGAGAATATTGTGACCAAAGCACAATAACATGCATAAAACACATTATATTCCAAAATATATTTTTGTCAGAAGTCCTCCGAGCACAAAATTTGCCTAATGTCAAGATTAGTCCACATCCCACCCCATCGGTTATGCCCTTAAACCTCAAAGGAATGGAAAAGATAAGAACCACAAATCTCAAAATTACTCTGCTTATCTTTTCCATTCATTTTGGATTGGGGCATAGAGCTGGTTTATGACGTTCTTGTGTTTTCTACCTACCGATGGTAACGTCAGAGGAGCTGTGTGCCTCTAGGAAGCGGTTGAGGTGGTGCCAGACGCGAGGGATCCAGTCGATGATCTTTACCAGCTCCAGGGTACGCTTGCGGCTGCCGATCTCCGTCTCGATCAGCTTCCTCCTCAGATAGCGACCAAGGAAGCCCTTCACCGGCTCCAAGTGATTGGCACACAGCACCCACCTGGTCACATATGCAAACGAGAGAGAGAGGATGAGTTAATAGGTTAGGTACTCATTCATGAATACAGCCAATGAAGACGCTCCATCTTTCCATTCTGAAGGAATGGAGAGAGGGCAATGGATTGCCGCCCAGCCTGTTGCTGCCACCTAGTGAAGAATCATGCAAAGTGCATTTCAAATTCAAACATTTTACTGTTTCATTTCAGTTACTGTTGAACTGTTGAGTTGGCCTACCTGAAGTTATGGTGGAGTTGTAGGTTGGGGGCAGAGGATGTGGCCTGGCTCATAGTACCGATGATGTAGGGGCTGGGAACAGAGAGAACACACACATACAGAAAATCAACACATTTACAATGAACACAATTGTGTGTGTGTGCGCGTGCGTGTGCGTGTGCGTGTACTCACCAACATTGGTACTTGCAGTTGAACACTCCGTTGAAGATCTCTCCCAGAGAGGAGACATGGTGCAGGTTATCCAGTATGACCACTAGAGGGCTCTCTGCCTCTGGCCGGTCACTGCTGCACTGCTCAGCCAGGCTTGACAGGTACTGACGCAATTCCTAAAGAGAGAGAGAGGGAGAGAGAGGAGAGAGGGGAGAGGGGAGAGGGGAGAGAGAGAGAGAGAGAGAGAGAGAGAGAGAGAGAGAGAGAGGAGGTTTACACACCAAGTCTTTTTTCAACGCACAAAAAAACCCTATTGAGTTGCTTTAACATAGACACACTTTTTCAAGTTCTGCCTCCAAGATACATATTTAATATAACAGGGGGGAAAAGAAGGCAAATTAATCGTCACATCACACAAAGTATCATCTCGCCAGTCGGTGCCCCATGCTTCGTGAGGTGCTTCAGGGGCATAGCTATGTACCTTGCTAGATTTGTGGTCCACGTTAAAGGTGACGACGGAATGAGGGGTCAGGGGTCGGCCCTCCTGCAAGAGCAGGTGTCTTGCCAGACGATGAGCCAGGTGTGTTTTACCGGTGCCGCTGGGGCCAGAGAGAATGACACGGCGGTGCTCCCTCAGCAGAGACACGTAGCGCTGCAGCATGGGCTTAGGGATCAGGGTGTCAAACACCAGGCAGTCCACACTCTCACTGCTCACACCTAGAGAGGGAGAGAGAGGGAAATGCTTACACACAGAACCCATGTGCACAATACACACCAGATCGTAGGGAGAGATACACACATTTAGAGAAACACACGCACTCCTTACCTTTGAGCCTGATGTTGATGGTGTCGCTGTCTCCAACCAGGTAGCCGCAGGGCAGCAGCTCGGGGGGGTGAGCGGCGCTGGTGTTGCTATGACGATGCACATCCCCGATGTTGTATCCCTCCACACTGTCACAGGTCAGCCCCAGCTGGCTCACTGGGTCCACATGGGTGATGTACTCCTACAGAAGCATAAGGGCAAAGGTCAAGGGTTAGGTGATATGCAACTCTACTATGAATTGTTTTGTGTTACTTATTTTGATATTGGAAAGAGAAATCAAATGAAATTGTATTTGTTTTTATTATGGATCCCCTTGGCAGCAGCTACTCTTCCTGGGGTCCAGCAAAATTAAGGCAGTTTATACAATTTTAGAAAACATTACAATACATTCACAGATTTCACAACACACTGTGTGCCCTCAGGCCCCTACTCTACTACCACATATCTACAAGACAAAATCCATGTGTACATGTGTGTATAGTGCGTATGTTATTGTGTGTTTGTGTGCATGCATGTGTCTGTGCCTATGTTTGTGTTGCTTCACAGTCCACGCTGTTCCATAAGGTGTTTTTGTAATTGTTTTTTAAAATCACATTTTACTGCTTGCATCAGTTACTTGATGTGGAATAGAGTTCCATGTAGTCATGGCTCTATGTAGTACTGTGCGCCTCCCATAGTCTGTTCTGGACTTGGGGACTGTGAAGAGACCTCTTGTGGCATGTCTTATGGAGTATACATGGGTGTCCGTTGTTGTGCGCCAGTATTTCAAACAGACAACTCGGCGCATTCAACATGTCAATACCTCTCATAAATACAAGTAGTGATGAAGTCAATCTTTCCTACACTTTGACCCAGGAGAGATTGACATGCATATTATTAATGTTAGCTCTCTGTGCACATCCAAGGGCCCAGCCGTGCTGCCCTGTTCTGAGCCAATTGCAAATTTCCTTTTTTGTGGCACCTGACCACACAACTGAACAGTAGTCCAGGAGCGACAAAACTAGGGCCTGTAGGACCTGCCTTGTTAATAGTGCTGTTAAGGTAGAGCAGCAGTTTATTATGGACAGACTTTTCGACATCTTAGTTACTGTTGTATCAATGTTTTGACCATGACCGTTTACAATCCAGGGTTACTCCAAGCAGTTTAGTCGCCTCAACTTGTTCAATTTCCACATTATTTATTACAAGATTTAGCTGAGGTTTAGGGTTTAGTGAATGATTTGTCCCAAATACAATGCCCTTAGAAATATTTAGGACTAAGTTATTCCTTGTTAGCCACTCTGAAACTAACTGCAGTCATTTCAGTCGCTGTAGTAGCTGACGTGTATAGTGTTGAGTCATCCGAATACATAGACACTATGGCTTTACTCAAAGCCAGTGGCATGTCGTTAGTAAAGATTGAAAAAAAGTAAATGGGCCTAGACAGCTGCCCTGGCGAATTCCTGATTCTACCTGGATTATGTTGGAGTGGCTTCCATTAAAAACACCCTCTGTGTTCTTTTAGACAGGTAACTCTTTATCCACAATATAGCAGGGGGTGTAAAGCCATAACACATACGTTCTTCCATCAGCAGACTATGATCGATAAGGTCAAAAGCCGCACTGAAGTCTAACAAAATAGCCAGTCCCCCCCAATCTTTTAATCAACAATTTCTCTCAGCCAATCATTTGTGTAAGTGCTGTGCTTGTGGAATGCCCTTCCCTATAATTGTGCTGAAAGTTTGCTGTCAATTAGTTTACTGTAAAATAGCATTGTATCTGGTCAAGTCAAACACAATTTTTCCCAGAAGTTTACTAAGGGTTGGTAACAGGCTGATTGGTCGGCTATTTGAGCCAGTATTTTTTATTTAACTAGGCAAGTCAGTTAAGAACAAATTCTTATTTACAATGATGGCCTACCCCGGACAAAGCCTAACCCGGACAACGCTGGGCCAATTGTGTGCGGCCCTTTGGGACTGCAAATCCCGGCCGGTTGTGATTCAGACTGGAAGGGGGCTTAACTATTCTTAGGTAGTGGAATGAATGTTACTTCCCTCCAGGCCTTCTAGTAGGCTTAAATTGAAGATATGGCAAATAGGAGTGGCAATATCGTCCGCTATTATCCTCAGTAATTTTCCATCCAAGTTGTCAGACCCTGGTGGCTTGTCATTGTTGATAGACAACAATACTTTTTAAACTCTTCCACACTCACTTCACGGAATTCAAAATGACAATTCTTGTCTTTCAAAATTTGGTCAGATATACATTGATGAGTAGTGTCAGCGTTTGTTGCTGGCATGTCATGCCTAAATTTGCTAATCTTGCCAATTAAAAAAATCTTTAAAGTAGTTGGCAATATCAGTTGGTTTTGTGATGAATGAGCCATCTGATTCAATGAATGATGGAGCCGTGTTTGCTTTCCCCCCCAAAATGTCCTTTAAGGTGCTCCAAAGCTTGTTACTATCATTCTTTGTTTCATAGTGTAGTTTCTTCTTCTTTTTATCCAGTTTAGTCATGCGATTTCTCAATTTGCAGTACGTTTGCCAATCGGTTGTGTAGCCAGACTTATTTGCCATTCCTTTTGCCTCATCCCCCTCAACCATACCATTTTTCAATTCCTCGTCAATCCACAGAGATTGAACCGTTTTTACAGTCATTTTCTTAATGAAGCCTTTATTCACAAATGAAGTCATTCATTCCCGTGTTTTTACCTTGAAGAGGCGGCGGACCACCCCGTCCAAGATGTCCCACTTGGTTTTACCACTCACACCGATACAGCCAATCAGGAAGTGGCGAGCCCTGGCCTCCTGGGAGAGGTACTCATCAAGACTGACCACTATCTTCACATGTCGTCCCTCTTTCCTCATCACTCCATCTCCCACTGTATCATCCAACAACATGTCTGAGAGGAGAGAGAGAAGAGTCATACATACATACACTCATACATACACTCATTTCACCCAAACACACAATCAGGCAAACACACTCTCAAAGGCAATCGCACCCAAACACAAATACATGCTCACACATTTACTCAACTGTACAGATACCACATCAAAACATGCTATTCTCACCCAGGCTGGTGGACTCGGTGAGGTTGATGCTGTGCTGGCACAGACCAGGCCCTGGTGTAGGGGTGTGTGTATGGTGAGGGGGCGATGAGGAAATGGAGGCCTGGGAGGGGGCTCGGCTGCTCCCCGTACTCTCCAGCTTCAGACGGTCATTCTCTGCCTTCAGTTTTTCTATCTCCCCCTGAGAGAAAACACCCGAAGACATAGCAACAGTCGGTCCACAAAACAGTGTGCGTGTGTGTGTGTGTGTGTGTGTGTATGTGTGTGCGTGCGCGTACGTTTCACCGTGTGTGGGAGTGTTACCTGCATGTGGTTCATGGCCTCTCTGAGCTGGTCCAGTTGATGGGCCGAGCTGAGAGCCTCAAGGCGGATGTCTGTCAGCTTCATCTCCTTCTCCCTGAGCTCGCTGCGGAGCTGCATCACTGTCTCTGCCTCACCGTCCAGACAGTCCGACAGCCTACACACAGATTGATTCATTGATATAACTTGTACATTTTCTCTCTCTCACACACAGACACAAGCACAGATACGCTTGCACTCACACATACACACACACACACAAACACCACACCGTATACGTACAGTGAGTTGGACTGCGAGTTCCTGAGCATGTGGCTGGAGGTTGTGGATCCATTGTGGGCGAGTTTGGGCGAGGAGGGGAGGGAGGAGTCTGTCATCTCCTCTATGTCAGAGTGGGACGAGGCAGACTTGGGAGACTTCTTCTTGCTGAACGCCTGCTTGAAGGAGCTCCGCAACTGCAGGCGGGAGAGAGGCAGAGAGGAGTGGAGGGTGAGTGTATGTGTGTGTGAGAGAGAGAGAAGAGTGAGGATACACTCCCAAGACAGACGGGGAGCAAGGGAAAGCAGGAGGAAAGCAGGAGGAAGGCAGCTGTGAGGGGAGTGCCTGAGCAAGTGAGAAGTAGATCAAGAAAAGAGAGAAGGGAAGGAGAAGCAAAGGGGAAGGACTAGTGCTGTAGGGAGGCCGTGACTTGAGCTTATGCTCTAAACACAAATGAATGAGTGTCAGGTGGTTATTGTGTAACCACATACACCCTTACATCAGCCTGATATTCCGTGTGTGTGTGTGTGTGTGTGTGTGTGTGTGTGTGTGTGTGTGGTTACAGACATCCAGTCCACTAACCTCACCTACTGTGTGTGTATAGCTGTATAATGCACTGTAGACTGTAGAGAGAACTAGCTACACTGCAGTGAATAGGACTAGAAAAGAGCACCTAAGGCTGTCGCGGAGACCACCCGTTTCATGTAACTTTAATGTACAGCCAAAGCGGTATAGTATGTTTGCTACGCAATTACTCTGAAATGGCGTCATTACAATTGAGCCTGATATTCCGTTTTTGTTTCAGAGCAGACTCAAAGTCACATCAGGAAAGGGATCAGGATAAAGAACACAACTGGAGAAGAAAGCAGAGGGATGATTGAGGACAGGAGAGGAAGGAGAGGGATTGGGTTAGTAACCTACGTAGTGCAGGGAGTTAGGTTAAGGTTAGCTTGAGGTTAAGCTGCCTTTTGTTTTTTTGTGTTTTTTTTTAATCCACTCTTACCTCATAGACCTGCCATATGAAGCGATAGCACAGAGGAAGACAGAGAGAGAGAGAGAGAGAGACACAAAACAGCAGAGGTTCAGTGGGGAGTGTGTGAGCGTGTTAGTGGTAGGGACAGCCAGCGTTCAGTGGAGGCTACAGAAAGTGTACTGTGGTAAATGCTCTAAGGAATGTCAAAAGTCAAATTTTAGGAATCGGGAGCGCAATCTACACTTCTAGAACGTGTACCATTAGAATCTCTAAACAGGGTACAGAATGTATGCACTCGAATAGGAATACCACCGTTCGGCACCATAAGATACCAAATCCATTTGCTTCACCCCCACACCGGTGCAGACTAATGTCCTTCTAATAGGAGGCTCATGTACGGTCCACTACCCTTCTTACCATGATACTTCACAGACAGCCCACATACACCCTACATACTACACCCTACCACATATGGCTTATCCAATCAGCAAATTATCAGGGGACCCGCCTATTTTCTGTACAAAAAGCACGTGAGAACCATGGGCTCTCTGAGAATAGCTTATTATCACTAGATTTTAAACATGTCACGTTACTTTTGCTTGTTGAAACTGCATATGGACTAGAGTTCAACCGATTAATCGGAATGGCTGATTAATTAGGGCCGATTTCAAGTTTTCATAACAATCGGAAATCGGTATTTTTGGACACCGATTTTTTTTTTTTTTACACCTTTATTTAATCTTTATTTAACTAGGCAAGTCAGTTATGAACACATTCTTATTTTCAATGACGGCCTAGGAACGGTGGGTTAACTGCCTCGTTCAGGGGCAGAACGACAGATTTTCACCTTGTCAGCTCGGGGGATACAATCTTGCGACCTTACAGTTAACTCATCCTTGTGCACTCCACAAGGAGACTGCCTGTTACGCAAATGCAGTAAGCCAAGGTAAGTTGCTAGCTAGCATTAAACTTATCTTATAAAAACAATCAATCAATCATAATCACTAGTTAACTACACATGGTTGATGATATTACTAGATATTATCTAGTGTGTCCTGTGTTGCATATAATCTGACTGAGCATACAAGTATCTAAGTATCTGACTGAGCGGTGGTAGGCAGAAGCAGGCGCATAAACATTCATTCAAACAGCACTTTCGTGCATGTTGACAACAGCTCGTTGTTGTGGGTCAAGCATTGCGCTGTTTATGATTTCAAGCCTATCAACTCCCGAGATGAGGCTGGTGTAACCAATGTGAAATGGCTAGCTAGTTAGCACACGCTAATAGCGTTTCAAACGTCACTCGCTCTGAGCCTGTGGTTGTTTCCCTTGCTCTGCATGGGTAATGCGGCTTCGAGGGTGGCTGTTGTCGTCGTGTTCCTGGTTCGAGCCCAGGGAGGAGAGATGAGAGGGACGGAAGCTACAGTATTTGATACACTGCCGATTTTGCAGGTTTTCCTACTTACAGAGCATGTAGAGGTCTGTAATTTTTTTATCATAGGTACACTTCAACTGTGAGAGACAGAATCTAAAACAAAAATCCAGAAAATCACATTGTATGATTTTTAAGTAATTCATTTGCATTTTATTGCATGACGTAAGTATTTGATACATTACAAAAGCAGAACTTAATATTTGGTACAGAAACCTTTGTTTGCAATTACAGAGATCATACTTTTCCTGTAGTTCTTGACCAGGTTTGCACACACTGCAGCAGGGATTTTGGCCCACTCCTCCATACAGACCTTCTCCAGATCCTTCAAGTTTCGGGGCTGTCGCTGGGCAATACGGACTTTTCGCTCCCTCCAAAGATTTTCTATTGGGTTCAGGTCTGGAGACTGGCTAGGCAACTCCAGGGCCTTGAGATGCTTCTTACGGAGGACATTGAGATGCTTCTTACGGAGCCACTCCTTAGTTGCCCTGGCTGTGTGTTTCGGGTCGTTGTCATGCTGGAAGACCCAGCCACGACCCATCTTCAATGCTCTTACTGAGGGAAGGAGGTTGTTGGCCAAGATCTCGCGATACATGGCCCCATCCATCCTCCCTTCAATACGGTGCAGTCGTCCTGTCCCCTTTGCAGAAAAGCATCCCCAAAGAATGATGTTACCACCTCCATGCTTTACGGTTGGGATGGTGTTCTTGGGGTTGTACTCATCCTTCTTCTTCCTCCAAACACGGCGAGTGGAGTTTAGACCAAAAAGCTATATTTTTGTCTCATCAGACCACATGATCTTCTCCCATTCCTCCTCTGGATCATCCAGATGGTCATTGGCAAACTTCAGACGGGCCTGGACATGCGCTGGCTTGAGCAGGGGGACCTTGCGTGTGCTGCAGGATTTTAATCCATGATGGCGTAGTGTGTTGCTAATGGTTTTCTTTGAGACTGTGGTCCCAGCTCTCTTCAGGTCATTGACCAGGTCCTGCCGTGTAGTTCTGGGCTGATCCCTCACCTTCCTCATGATCATTCATGCCCCACGAGGTGAGATCTTGCATGGAGCCCCAGACCGAGTATGACGGTCAATCACCTTGAACTTCTTCCATTTTCTAAAAATTGCGCCAACAATTGTTGCCTTCTCACCAAGCTGCTTGCCTATTGTCCTGTAGCCCATCCCAGCCTTGTGCAGGTCTACAATTTTAGGCCTGATGTCCTTACACAGCTCTCTGGTTTTGGCCATTGTGGAGAGGTTGGAGTCTGTTTGATTGAGTGTGTGGACAGGTGTCTTTTATACAGGTAACGAGTTCAAACGGGTGTGGTTAATACAGGTAATGAGTGGAGAACAGGAGGGCTTCTTAAAGAAAAACTAACAGGTCTGTGAGAGCCGGAATTCTTACTGGTTGGTAGGTGATCAAATACTTATGTCATGCAATAAAACGCAAATTAATTAATTTCTGGATTTTTTTTCTTCTAGATTTTAGATTCCGTCTCTCACAGTTGAAGTGTACCTATGATAAAAATTACAGACCTCTACATGCTTTGTAAGTAGGAAAACCTGCAAAATCGTCAGTGTATCAAATACTTGTTCTCCCCACTGTATACTGTTACACTGGCAGTACTAAAGTGCCTATAAGAACATCCAATAGTCAAAGGTTAATGAAATACAAATGGTATAGAGAGAAATAAAAATAAATCGGATTGATCGGTATTGGCTTTTTTGGTCCTCCAATAATCGGTATCGGAGCTGAAAAATCATAATCGGTCGACCTCTAATATAGACAGTACGCCCGTTTACACAAAGTAGATTGGGATTGGGACAGGAGTATTCTATGATAAATCTATAGAGCTACAAATATAGAAATTCAAAGCTAAAGCCAGCTTTACACAGGGTAATTTCAATGTTATTGCATCTATGGGAAAAGAGGATAGGAACACAAATCACTAGGGTCTAGACAGGTTCAATAGCAGCCAATACCATGAAGCAAATAAGAGTGGGGCTCAATTCCATTTCAAATCCTGTTGGAAACCAAATTCCTCTATTGGTATGTAATACAACTTCTGAAATGTTATTGGAATTGAGCCCAAGTCTGGAGGATCGACTAGGAGATAGATTTGCTATAGACACTACAGCAGTGACACACTGGGTATGAAAGCAGCTCTCACAGCAACAATCAGCTTATCAAGACACTGTTGATGTAGGCAACGAAACAGAGTCTAATAGTATATTTAGAGTCTCAAGCGTAGCTGTTTCCATCTAGCATCTTTGAAGCGGTACACATACAAATACTTGACACGAAAGCTTTCAGGCTGATCACTATTTTGTTGCCTACAGATATCAACATAAAGGCACGCAGCCTAAAAGCCTCTATAGTAACCTAAACACAAATAGGATGCATACATCATCATCTTCAAACTGTCCTCCTGTGCAAGACACGATCTGTCAGCAACAAGGAGCAAGAGGGAACACAACAAGAAATGGAACAGCGTTAACTTCCTGTATCGACAGGAAATTGAAAATATTGGAATGTGTTCTGCGTTTCTCTATTTCACAAAACCTCTACAATTGCAGATCTAGGTAACATACCAAATTACACACTATTCCCTATACAGTACACTCTTTTTTTAACAGTAACTGAGTCTATAAGGAAAGCTAATTGTATTGCAATCCCCTTGGCCCCTGTGCAAGATGCCTGAGAAAGAGAACCCAGAGTGTGAGTTACAAACACATATATCGAGAGACAAAACAAGTGAGACAGAGACAAACCTAAAAACAAGTTGTTAGATGTCATTTGGAGTAAGACATGTTTGTGTGTGTTGTTTGTTAGTGAGTGATCACGATCATACTCAGTTCCCGTGTGTGTGTCTGTGTGCGTGTGCGCGTGTGTGAGTAATGTGCATGTGTGAGTGTGCACTTGTGCATGTCTACGAAAGCACATACCCAGTTCTTCTTGTTCTTCTTCTTGTTCTTAGCGTCGGCGTCCATGTTGGATCCCACACTGGAGTGGCTGGTTGCACTGGCAATGCTGCTGACGCTGTCTGACGAGTGCTGTCTCCTCATCCGTAGGTCTGGCTGCTGCTGCTGCTGCTGCTGCAGGGAGCTGCCATTACTACCACCACCACATGAGAAAGAACCTGAGAAAGAGGGAAGGAGAGGGAGGAGGTTTAGAGAGAGAGAGAGAGAGACTTGTTTGAAAGACTCGGAAAGAATACAGTATCACAGCATTGGGGGAAGTCTATAAGTTCACTTTTCCCTTGCCAGGTGTAAGCTTCAAGGTACAGTAGATGTGATGTAGATGCATAAAATAAAGAGCATAGTGCAGGGTTCCCCAACTGGTGAGGCGCAGGTGATTTTCTTTGGCCCCCCAAGTTTTCTGAGCAAGTTTGGGACATAAATGACTGTAAAAATACAGTAGCAGAAAATCATCTCCAAGTGATTTTCATTTTGGAAATCTGTTCTAAAGTATTCCCATGTATGATAGACAGGCACAGCACATTTGGAAAGTATTCAGACCCCTTTACTTTTTCCACATTTTATTACGTTACAGCCTAATTCTAAAATGGATTAAATAATATTTTTCCTCCTCAATCTACACACAATAACCCATAATGGCAAAGCCAAACAGGTTTTTAGACATTTTTGCAAATGTATAAAAAAATAAAAAAACGGATACTTTATTTACATAAGTATTCAGACCCTTTGCTATGAGACTCGAAGTTGAGCTCAGGTGCATCCTGTTTACATGGATCATCCTTGAGATTTTTCAACAACTTGATTGGAGTCCACCAGTTGTCAATGTAATTGATTGGACATGATTTGGAAAGGCTGGCCGCCCGGCCAAACTGATCAATTGGTGGAGAAGGGCCTTGATCAGGGAGTTGACCAATAACCTGATGGTCACTCTGACAGAGCTCCAGAGTTCCTCTGTGGAGATGGGAGAACCTTCCAGAAGAGCAACCATCTCTGCAGAACTCCACCAATCAAGCCTTTATGGTAGAGTGGCCAGACGGAAGCCACTCCTCAGTAAAAGGCACATGACAGCACGCTTGGAGTTTGCCAAAAGGCACCTAAAGTACTCTCAGACCATGAGAAACAAGATTCTCTGATCTGATGAAACCAAGATTGAACTCTTTGGCCTGAATGCCAAGCGTCACGTCTGGAGGAAACCTGGCACCATCCCTACGGTGAAGCATGGTGGTTGCAGCATTAAGCTGTGGGGATGTTTTTCAGCAGCAGGGACTGGGAGACTAGTCACAATCAAAGAAAATATGAATAAAGCATAGTACAGGGAGATCCTTGATGAAAACCTGCTCCAGAGCACTCAGGACCTCAGACTGGGCAGTGGGTTCACCTTGCAACAGGACAACGACCATAAGCACACAGCCAAGACAACGTAGGAGTGACTTCGGGACAAGTGTCTGAATGTCCTCGAGTGGCCCAGCTAGACCCTGGTCTTGAACCCGATCGAACATCTCTGGAGAGACCTGAAAATAGCTGTGCAGCGACGCTCCCCATCCGACCTGACAGAGCTTGAGAGAATCCGCAGAGAAGAATGGCAGAAACTCCCCAAATACAGATGTGCCCAGCTTGTAGCGTCATATACAAGAAGACTCGAGGTTGCAATCGCTGCAAAAGGTACTTCAACAAAGTACTGAGTAAAGGGTCTGAATTGTATGTAAATGTGATATTTCAGCTTTTTATTTGTAATAACTTTGCAAAAATGTCTAAAAAACAGTTTTTGCTTTGTCATTGTGGGGTATTGTGTGTAGATTGACAAGGAAAAAGTCAAAGGGTCTGAATACTTTCCAAATGTATCTGTGATCGTATACAAATGTAAGCTAGGTTTGAAAATATTCTGTTTAACTCAAATATTATATGTTTTCGCTTCTTGCGGTCAATTTGCAATCTACAAATTATTTGTAATTATGTTCCGGCCACCTGACCATCCGCTCAAGAAGAAAATCAGCCCGCGGCTGAATGTAGTTTACACCTGGCATAGTGGGTAAATTTACGCTACACCTAAGAGCTTTGAAGTGCGAGGCTTAACTTCTCTGCTGTCTTGGTCCTGTAGAAGTCTTGCATTTCGCTCATCATAATACACAACATGGCCAAAAGCATGTGGAACATCTCATCTCATGCTCGTCAAACATCTCGTTCCAAATTCATGAAAATGAAAATGGAGTTGGTCCACCCTTTGCTGCTATAACAGCCTACATTCTTCTGGGAAGGCTTTCCACTAGATTTTGGAACATTGCTGCGGGGACTTGCTTCGATTCAGCCACGAGCGTTAGTGAGGTCAGGCACTGATGTTAGGCCTGGCTTGCAGTTAGCGTTCCAATTCATCCCAAAGGTGTTCGATGGGGTTGATGTCAGGGCTCTGTGCAGGCCAGATCTCGACAAACCATTTCTGTATGGACCTAGCTTTGTGTACGGGGGCATTGTAATGCTACAGCAGGAAAGGGCCTTCCCCAAATTGTTGCTACAAAGGGGCCTAGCCCGAACCACGAAAAACAGCCCCAGACCATTATTCCTCCTCCACCAAACTTTACAGTTGGTACTATGCATTGGGGCAGGTAGCGTCCGCCAAACCCAGATCCGTCCCGTCGGACTGTCAGATGATGAAGTGTGATTCATCACTCCAGAGAGCGCGTTTCCACTGCTCCAGAGTCCAATGGCGGCGAGCTTTACACCACTCCAGCCGACGCTTGGCATTGCGCATGATGATCTTAGCCTTGTGTGTGGCTGCTCGGCCATGGAAACCCATTTCGCGAAGCTCCCGACAAACAGTTATTGTGCTGATGTTGCTTCCAGAGGCAGTTTGGAACTCAGTAGTGAGTGTTGCAATGGTGGACAGACGATTTTTACTCGCATCAGCACTGTGAGCTTGTGTGGTCTACCACTTCGCTGTTGAGCCGTTCCTGCTCCTAGATGTTTCCACTTCACAATAACAGCACTTACAGTTGAGCAGGGCAGCTCTAAGCGGGGCAAAAATTTGACGAACTGACTTGTGTCACGTTGAAAGTCACTGAGCTCTTCAGTACAGGCCATTCTACTGACAGTGTTTGTCTATGGAGATTGCATGGCGGTGTGCTCAATTTTATACAACTGTCAGAAACGGGAGTGGCTGAAATAGCTGAATTCACTCATTTGAAGAGGTGTCCACATACCTTTCTGTATATATCTTGGATCTGTGGTGCTGCTCGTGGAAACATCATTTATCTGAGTCTACTGTACCTTTAAGGTACTGTGAGAGGTTGTTGGTGTTATTGCTATGGTTGTGGTTCGGGTTCTCCTTACCTGTCCTGTTCTGTTTGCAGGTGAACTCAGGTGTGTTGATGACTCCGTTGATGGCGGCCTGGGCCACGTTGTTCTGTTTCTTCAGCAGCTCAATGTTCTTCCTCAGCTCGTTCAGCTCACAGTCCTGCAGGGGAAATCACATTTAGAACATTACAACAACATGCAACTAACAGTCATGTGTCTAAAATTCATATACATGATCACATTTTTATGTTTTGGGGATTTTCCTTTGGCCGAGATGAACATAATTCAATTCTGCCTTAAATGATGTCATGCTATGCAATGACATGCCTCACCTTGTGCTCAGCGGTCATAGTGAGACTCTTCAGTCTGATGGTCATGTTACCCAGGCTCTGTTCAAATGCTGCCACCAGGTGAGCCTGCACAGGGAAATAACACAGGTTAGAATATGTCAAACTATACTTAAGCAATAAGGCCAGAGGAGGTGTGGTATATGGCCAATATACCACAGCTAAGGGCTGTTCTTAGGCTGAACACAGCCGTGGTTAATATGGACCATATATCACAAACCCCCGAGGTGCCTTATTGCTATTATAAACTGGCTACCAACGTAATTAGAGCATGTTTTGTCATACCCGTGGTATACGGTTTGATAAATCACGGCTGTCAGCCAATCAGCATTCAGGGCTCGACCCACCCAGTTTATAATTCTACTCACAGGTTCAAAGAGGTCATATTATAGTTCAACTTAGATTGGATGGCCAAAGATCCTTCAGAAGCGGTTACTGTCAAAGCATGAGAGTGATGAGCGCAACAGTAGCTGCATTCCCAGATGACCTGCTTCAAGGACAGAGCTAGTAGCCGATAAGACAAAAGCAACTGCCAGGAATCCAAGCCAAGTTACCGAATAACAACAGTTACAACATCTCAAAACCAACAGCTTATTCGGTGCACTGATTAGCCTACATTCCAGTTAAAGACTAGAAGTCAAAAGCAACAAAAAAACAACGAAAAACAGCAAATGCTACATATCATAATAACCAACTCTTGTCAGTCGCACAACTTCAAAATGTCTCAAAAAGCGGCGCCAGAAATCCTCTAAATCCGGGCTTAAATCCTCTCACACCTCTCTAATAGATGTGTCCACACCAGAGCTTTGGTCGACAGGGTCTCCCAGGTCCCCTCTGAGTGGCGGTGCCGGATGGCTTCTCCTCCTGGAAGGGTAGTGGTTCAGGGGGAGCCAGATGCCCTCTGTGCCCGCTCTGGGGTATGGTCTGCTGGACGCCATGGCCAGGGAGGCTGGATGCTAACAATGCTAAAGCTACAGCACTGACTCTGTGGCTGTTTAGTACCTCTTCTCCCCCGACACACGAACCGTGTCTATTCTCTCCCGTGTCTAAGAACTAAGACAGAGTGTCTGGGTGGGTGAGAGAGAGAGAGAGAGAGTGCATGGAGGGTTGAAGGCGAATGCGAGGGACGGCGAGACAGTGGGGAGACAGAGAGAAGTGGTATCTGGGTGACGATAGACTCCTCCCAATTGTGATAAAAAGGAGAGACAAGGTAGACCCGGAGACCTTGAACAACCACGTGTTGAGATACTGCAGCTAAACATAGACGACAAGACTTGCTTTGAGCAGTGTGAGAAAAGCTCTCATTGAACGTGTGCTGACGGTTAACACAGCCACAACGGCCTCGCCTGAAACCCAAACATGACATCACCCCCCCCACCCCCCCCACCCCCCCTTTTTAAGTGGGAGAACTTGCACAATTGGTGGCTGACTAAATACTTTTTTGCCCCACTGTTGTTGAGTGAAAACTTTAAATAATTGATATGTTTATCCCCACTATAACCATAAAACAGAATGATATGCTCGGACTATAATTCTGCTTAATCTAGTAATATAATGATATCAACTGTAAACCCGAAAGATAAATTATAGGCAGCATTCGCAGCATAAACACTCAATGAGACTGTTACTCACAACATAGGAACGTCTCCTATCACCTTAAAGAAAAACGGTCGTCCATCCGTGACGAACCAGCGCCTGCATGCGGATCTTACATAGCCTACCACGCTACTCAATTTGTTCGGCCTCATTGACGTCGACGGACACACTTCTTTGTCTCCTTTGGGCCTGTGAAACGACGTAGTGATCTTTTCGCAGTAACCCAGAACACGGCAGGTTATTGCCACGAGTATTTCAGTCCCCGTTTCATGCACATATACCTCACCTCCGTGAACGCATTTCTCTTGTCCTGAATCTTGGAAAAGTCAGGGAAAAACTCCACCTTTGTCCCTTTCGAGTGAAAAGTACTGAGGTCTTTTGCTCTGAACCAGACTTTCTCCCTGTCGATGTATGGTAAGAATTTCACCAGGATAGGCCAGGGGATTGCGTGGGGCTGGTCCTGGGCGCAGTGTCATTGGTGTCCGATTTCTCTCGATGGTCATGTTGTTAACATCCTCCGGTGTGTTATCAGATATGTTGCGTAAAACGTCTTTCACACAATCCTCCGTATTTCTGTGGATTTTCGGGAACACATCTGATCCGAAAGTGTTTTTTCTCCAACAGTAATTTTCCTGTTATTGAAGTCTTTTCGATCACAGTCCCCATTATTTCAACAGTGTCGTTTAGACAGGTGTTCTTGTCCGCCAAGGTTGATATCCTCTCTTCTGCGTTTGTAACTTGGTTGTCAAGAGTATACACTTTCTTTTTTCGCCCCCTTTCTCTCTTCCGAGATTTTTTG
This sequence comes from Oncorhynchus clarkii lewisi, assembly GCF_045791955.1. Taxonomy (NCBI): domain Eukaryota; kingdom Metazoa; phylum Chordata; class Actinopteri; order Salmoniformes; family Salmonidae; genus Oncorhynchus; species Oncorhynchus clarkii. The sequence goes on from NC_092152.1 coordinate 54,345,630, forward strand.
TTCATTTTGCGAATCTCATTTCGAACTGCGTCAGGCTGTTCTTCGCCAACCATTTTCCTCGCTAGCAGCAGCTGCAAGTAGAGATGACGCTTTCGTATTTTTTTCCGTCAAAGGTGTGCTTTTGTGCGTTTCTAAGTAGTTTTTCCATGTGAGGAAGTCGCCGCAACAGCCTTGGTGTTTCCACATTAGTTTCTGTGTGTTTGTGTAGCCGCGTGTTTCCACATCTGTGTGAGGAGCTAGATCTCCCTCCTGTTGTACTTACATTAGCACTCAGCTGTGTCGTCAGGGCCGAGACTTTTTCCTGGGAGGCATCCAGCTCTCTACGCAGCTTACGGATCTAAAAATAAAACACACACACACACACACATTAAACATCAAAACACATCACCCAAACACACCACCACCAAAAAAACACACAACAGGCTGAGAAAGTTTTGTAGGTGTGACAATACAAAGGAAAAATCTACCCTCTGATAGAAAGAGGTTAGGGAAAGGAAGCACCGTGTCATGGCTTCATAAAGGAGCACACAGGTGTCCGGAACAAGAGCTTGTTGTCACATTGTCACCCACAACACAGACATGTGTAACTAGATACAATACTGAATACGCCCCCATGTTCCAGCATGTCATATGAATACAGAGACAAGAATAAGAGAGAGAGAGAGAGAGAGAGAGAGAGAGAGAGAGAGAAAGAGAGAGATGAAGAGGAAGGAAGAAGGAGAGAGAGAGAGAGCGAGAGAGAGAGGGAAAGAGAGAGAGGGAAAGAGAGAGAGAGAGAGAGAGAGAGAGAGAGAGAGAGAGAGAGGGGGAAAGAGAGAGAAAGCAACAAGTAAGAGAGAACGAAGAAAGGGGGAAAGAGTGCATTTCTTTACAAAGAAGGTGAAAGGGAGTTCAAGTCTTACCTCTGACTGGGATTTCTCTTCGGTCTGTGAAAACAAAATGAGAGAATGATTAGATGAGCTATATCGATTGACAGAAAGAAAGCAGCATTATTCCAGCCAGGCCTGAAAGGGAGGGAAGAGGGAGGTGTGATAGTTACTATAATTCTACAGCACCTGGGGCTAGCAGACTACACCAGCCCAGCATGGCTCCAGAACACTGTCTTCAGGCTCTGTATATTTTATCTAGCTCAAACTCCCTGATGATTTATAAGTTACAGAGACATGGTGATTAGAGATGTCTGGTGTAATGGGTCTGGAGAGCAGAGATCTATGCTCCTGGGAAGTGTTTAGAGTGTGTGTGTGTGTGTGTGTGTGTGTGTCTGCTGAGAGGTGTTGTCTCCTTGCACTCCACTCTGAACAATGGTAACACAGGGGAGCTTGGAAAACCACATACACACAAGTAGACATTATTGGCCTCATGCCCACACACAGTGTAAACTGTATACACACACAATGGCACAAGCATACATGCACGTAAACCCCGTACACACAGACCAACCCATCACAAACAGTATATCACACAATCCCCCTCTTTACATGTACAGGTAAAAGTCTCAACACAGAGAGCCAGTCAGTACATTTTTCAAACCAAAATACCATTCTACCCTATTCTACTCCTACACATCTCTGTATCGTCTACCTGTGATTTGCTGTGCAGCGTGTGGGCGGTTGCTAGGCAAGCCCTGATGTCAACCCAAATAAAAAAAACTAGTAGTGGCCGTGTTATTGTGACATAACAAACTGCAATTAATAATGTTTTTTTCCCCCTGGTCCCGCCTGTCTGTCTGGCGCTGTAATGTGTTTGCTTGTTAGAGCTAATAATGGTGTGTGTGTGTGTGTGTGTGTGTGTGTGTGTGTGTACATGTCTTCCTACTTTATCAGGATGCCAGAATGTTCTGACAAGGCAGGACAACAAGAACACATATTTTTCATGTCCATAATTTGTTAAAAAGTTATTTTAGGCTTACGGGTTAGGTTTAGTGGTTAAGGTTAGGAGTTAGGGGTTAAGGTTAGATTACGGGTTAGGTTTAGGAGTTAGGGAAAACATTTTTTTTTTATTGAAAATAAATGTTTCTCCCCAAAAAGTCCAGAAATTTCACAAAAACAAACTGTGTGTGTGTGTGTGTGTGTACTTTGTTTCACTCTCGCGCACCTGAAGAAGTGTGAGGGGGGGCGGTATAACAAAAGTACAACCTGTCAACACAGCGTCTACACACACAGAAGCAAAGCTGTCATTCACAGTTGCCTCCTAGACACTGATCTAAGTTCAGTTTTGCATTTCCATCCTAACGGTTAAGGTTAGAGGTTGACGCATCCTATTGAGGGCGTAGCCAAAACAATGTGAGACACACAAACAGACCTGTCTCTCGTATTCATCCCAGACAAAACAAAACTGACAGGAGAAGATATTTCTTGCGCTGTGCCCCAAGTCAATAGCAGTCGATCAATGAACACATGACGGAGCTACAATTGCTCTAGAATCATCATCCTTTTCACTGAATCGTCATTATCTTCACGACAACAAATCATCTCAAAATGGAGATGGAAAATGAACAAATCCCCAATCTGTCTGAATGTGGAAAATCCTACTCTCCTCTTCCTCCATCCCATCCCTACCGTGCGTATGTCCCAAGCGGTGACCGTTCCTGTCATGGATAAAGTGGCCATCATCTTGACAGCTTCTGTAACTCCTCTCTCTCCTGAGTTATCTGCCACAGACCTGCTCTGTAGTTCCACCTTGTCTGAGAGCTCAGTCGCTCTCTTTTCCTTTCTCTTTCTCCACACAGACCCGCCTCTACACCTGCTTTCGGGGAGTGTACCTGTCAACGGGTAGGTGGAGTGGCCCACCCTAATAGAAAAACCCTTTACTGATTGGCTGGGCTGTTTGTGGGCGTGACTGGCCCGGATCTGAGTAAGAGCAGCCACCCCCTCGGTCTCAGGTGAAGGATAAAAGTTGCCCCTAAGCACAGATCTAGGATCAGCTTACCACAGCCAAATCCTAACGTTAACCATAGGAAGAGAAACACTTAACTGACATTAGATCAGTGTCAAGCAGAAACTCTATCCTGTCTCATATAAAGGACTCTGGTGACTTTATACCGTCAACAACTGATTTAAGATGAGCTTTCCCAACATCAACATAAATGCAGCAGACCACCTGGCCTGGTTATTTTGGAGTGGGTCTTTATATGTGGTATTATTGTGGTATTGAACATTGACTACTACAACTCACGAATAAACATTATACAGTACATACTAATAAACATGAATAAACATATACATACATATACAGTAAAGCAGTAAACTGGTGGAGCAGTGGGGGCTCTACCATTAGAGCATTAGGAGCTATGTTAAATAGATGAAAAACTTGAATCAAATAAAACATCTAAACCATTTGTACCCACCGTAGAGTAGATAGAGGAGGTACTGGAGACCAGAGACAGGGAGGAGCCGTGAACTGCAGAGACAAAGCCACAGGACATAGAGGGATGAGGCCTCAGAAATGTACAGTGCATAACAACACACACTACATCAGGTGATGTAGTAAACACACACACACACACACGTCAGACTCACTCACACTTACCCGCATGTTGGTGACCAAAAGAAGGAAAAATACGAAATATATCTCAATGTAGAAAAACTACTGCACACCATAATACATTTGAGCCCCTGACAATCTCCCTAAGATGCAAATCCCATCTTCCACCACCCACCTCGCTCCATCCACCAGTCACCCTACCATTATCCACCTCCTCTCACTTGTCCTGACTCGACCAGCCGCCATGGTGGTGAAAGTCCTAATGACAGCCCTATAAAGATAACGCTACCACACACAGTGGTATACTGTGTGTGTGTGTGTGTGTGTGTGTGTGTTAGTGTGTGTGTGTGTTAGTGTGTTGATGTGTTAGTGTGTGTGTATGTCTTAGTGTGTGTGTGTGTTAGTGTGTGTGTGAGAGCGTGTCTAGCCTTCACACAGTACAGTACAGGGTTATGATGGGAGTGGTATTATCCTATTGGTTAACAACTCAGTCTCTGATCTTAACATCAAAGTCCAGACACAATGCCGTAAGAGTGTTTCCTGCATATAATAGGGTTATATTTAATTCGGTGGTTTCCTGTCTACAGGCTAGAAGGATATGATCAGATAGAGAAGGATTAGGCTATGATGTCATAGAAGAGACCAGGAAGTAGTTCTACGCATGAGATGGGTTTTCCCTAGATTATTTTCCGGGTGGGGGGCAAAAGGCCTAAAGAAAGAAGGTGGTGCCCCGCCTATGTAATGGTAGGCAAACTGTCCTGAAAGTTCCATTCAAAGAAGTTCGACTTGAATCTGGCGATCTATGAAATCACTGACTTATCCTGTGTGTGTGTGTGTGTGTGTGTGTGTGTGTGTGTGTGTGTGTGTGTGTGTGTGTGTGTGTGTGTGTGTGTGTGTGTGTGTGTGTGTGTATGTATGTGGGGGGGGGGTTACACAACAACTACATTTCTAGGTCAAGTGACACAGCGTGTAAGTGTGGTCGTCTCAACATAGGGCAACTTAAACAAAGTGTGCAGGTATACTGTTTATGTCCCAGTCCACATTTGATAACACTAAAGGAACTATACCAGGAAAACATATGAACACACACACACATAAACTAATATGAACACATAGACACACGTAGTAATCCAATCCCATGGGTAGACACACACACACACACACACACACAACAAACATACGGTTTCCTGCACGTCCTCGTGTTTCTTGATTATAAAGACCCTGTAATTATTCCGTTTCTTTTTTAAACCCCGGAGGGAAGAAGGGAATTGAGGAGAGAGGAGCGAAAAGAGAGAGCAAGAGAAAGGGCACAACAGAAGATAAAACAGTGGCACTGGAGGGCCTGTATAATAATATTTGGTGGGAGTGTGTGAGGATCGACTGGATTCTTAAATGAGGCCACGTACACTCTATCCAGAGGGCATTTACAAACCTGGTTTTGGTGTCACTAGGTTCACTGTTTCTTATTCTCTCTCTACCCCCTGGTCCAGAGTAGTGTAGATTGTAGACTATAAAAGTGCACAATAGAGACCCATGCACCAAAGTATTTGTGTCTATACGCACGCACGCACGCACGCACGCACGCACGCACGCACGCACGCACGCACGCACGCACGCACGCACGCACGCACGCACGCACGCACGCACGCACGCACGCACGCACACACACACACACACACACACACACACACACACACACACACACACACACACACACACACACACACACACACACACACACGTGGGTGAGTTGCTGCTCTCATTGCTTGATTCAACGCAGCTCTATTCAGTCAGGAGCCAAAAGCACTGATGTATGAGTCTTAGACTGTTTTCTTGTCTCCTCTCCCTCCAGGTTATTCCTCAAGTTCTTCCTGAGGCGCAACCAGAACTGCCGAAAGAATGCAGGGAACCCACGATACATGAGATGCTTTCAGGTGGGAGAGAGAGAACCGTAAAACCTCCTCTGACATAATTTCTTTAGACCAGGGCTCTCCAACCATGTAGCTACCGTCCACACTCACCGTGGTTGACACCACCACCTGGGAAGGACAAAGGAGAGCCATGTCCATCTAAGGATTTGAGATTTTATCATGAGCAATCATCTCTCTATCTTGTCGCTTCCCTCCCTCCCTCTTCTCTCTTTACTCACCCTCCTCAAAGCCCTCTCTGAAGGAACCAGAGCGGCTCATGGTGCGAGTCTTCTCGTCCAATGACACGCAGGAGTTCCTCAGGCGGGTGTCACCACAGGGGTCAAAGGTGGTGTCCTGATTGGTCAGACTGTTGTTCCGGAGGCTGGCCAGGTTTATCTGAGCAGCTGTGGTGGGGCTACCTGCTGCAAGTGACACAACTATACAGGTTAGTTTACACACACACACACACACACACACACACACACACACACACACACACACACACACACACACACACACACACACACACACACACACACACACACACACACACACACACACACACACACACACACACACACACACACACACACACACACACACACGAACAGTGGCTTGTACGGTGTTTATAGGTCATACCGAGCTGTCCAAAGTTGAAGCGTGTCCCGGAGGGTGAGGTGAGGCTGGATCCAGGTGAGAAGGGAGAGTTACTGGTTGAGTCCTGCAGCCCGCCCTGCGAATGGAAGCGCAGCCAATCACGCGCCGCCTCCTCATGACCTCGCAGCTGGGGTGATGGGGCATACCTGCAGTGCCAAACACAGAGGTTCATAAGTTGCCGGGTAAAGGTTACGTGAGTAGGGTGCAAACCTGGTGCGGTTTCTACCGTCTGTTTTAATCTTTACCAGGCAGAACTTGATTCGTCATATGGTGATTGTATTTTTACCAAGAGCACCCAATGAATATGTCCCGAGTAAATTTCACATAACGTACAAGCACTTTCCCTCAACCCGAGAGCAACACACAAATCAAGCGGACAGTCAACAGAAATCCAAAAACGGTGTGTGCGTGTGACGTGGAACCGTGACAACTTTACACACACACACAGTAGTGACAGGTGACGTGCCGTGGCGCTGACGCGCAACACAAAATTGTGCCAAGTGCAAAAATAAAGAATAACCACAACACCAGCATTGCATGAGTTGAAGCTGTGAGAAAGGGACAGAGAGAGAGAAAGCGATAGGGACGGTGCTAAGCTTGGCAGACAGTGCCTGAGTGATCTTACAGTAGGTACCTGAGTCCCTTCTTGGGCAGAGTGTTTCTATCACTGTGTGGACCCCTGTGGGATCGGCAGAGAAACACACTTCAGGGAGAGGAGAAGAAAGGAGGAGAGGAAAGGAGGAATCTGGATAGTGCGCTATCTAGCTATTGCAATTGTAAAAAATATATACAGTACTGGTCAAAAGGTTGGACACACCTACTCACTCAAGGGTTTGTCTTTATTTGTACTATTTTCTACATTGCAGAATAATAGTGAAGACATCAAAACTATAAAATAACACATATGGAATCATGTTGTAACAAAAAAAAAAGTGTTAAACTGATCAAAATATATTTTTGATTTGAGATTCTTCAAAGTAGCCACTCTTTGCATTGATGACAGCTTTGCACACTCTTGGCATTCTCTCATCCAGCTTCACCTGGAATGATTTTCCAACAGTCTTGAAGGAGTTCCCACACATGCTGAGCACTTGTTGGCTGCTTTTCCTTCATTCTGCGGTCCAACTCATCCCAAACCATCTCAATTGGGTTGAGGTCAGGTCATTGTGGAGGCCAGGTCATCTGATGCAGCACTCCATCACTCTCCTTATTGTTCAAATAGCCCTTTCACAGCCTGGAGGTGTGTTGGGCCATTGCCCTTTTGAAAAACAGATAGTCCCACTAAGTACAAACCAGCTGGGATGGCGTATCGCTGCAGAATACTGTGGTAGCCATGCTGGTTAAGAGTGCCTTGAATTCTAAATAAATCACTGACAGTGTCACTAGCAGAGCACCCCCACACCATCACGCCTCCTCCTCCATGCTTCATGGTGGGAACCACACATGCGGAGATCATCCGTTCACCTACTCTGCGTCTCACAAAGACATGGCGGTTGGAATGAAAAATCTCAAATTTGGACTTCTCAGACCAATTGCTCGTGTTTCTTGGCCCAAGCAAATCTCTTCTTCTTATCAAATCAAAAAAATGTATTGGTCACATACACATGGTTAGCAGATGTTATTGAGAGTGTAGCGAAATGCTAGCGCTTCTAGTTTCGACAGTGCAGCAATATCTAACAATTCCACAACAACTACCTAATACACATAAATCTAAGTAAAATAATGGAATAAGAATATATACATATAAATATATGGATGAGCAATGACAGAGTGGCATAGGCAAGATGCAATAGATGGTATAAAATACAGTATATAAAATTGAAGTTGGAAGTTTACATACACCTTAGGCAAATACATTTAAACTCAGTTTATCACAATTCCTGACATTTAATCTTAGTAAACATTCCCTGTCTTAGGTCAGTTAGGATCCCCACTTTATTTTAAGAATGTGAAATGTCAGAATAATAGTAGAGAGAAGGATTTATTTCAGCTTGTATTTCTTTCATCACATTCCCAGTGGGTCAGAAGTTTACATATACAATTTGTTTTTGGTAGCATTGCCTTTAAATTGTTTAACTTGGGTCAAACGTTTCGGGTAGTCTTCCACAAGCTTCCCACAAATAGTTGGGTGAATTTTGGCCCATTCCTCCTGACAGAGCTGGTGTAACTGAGTCAGGTTTGTAGGCCTCCTTGCTCGCACACGCCTTTTCAGTTCTGCCCACAAGTTTTCTATAGGATTGAGATCAAGGCTTTGTGATGGCCACTCCAATACCTTGAATTTGTTGTCCTTAAGCCATTTTGCCACAACTTTAGAAGTATGCTTGGGGTCATTGTCCATTTGGAAGACCCATTTGCGACCAAGCTTTAACTTCCTGACTGATGTCTTGAGATGTTGCTTCAATATATCCACATAATTTTGCTTCTTCATGATGCCATCTATTTTGTGAAGTGCACCAGTCCCTCCTGCAGCAAAGCACCCCCACAACATGATGCTGCCACCCCCGTGCTTCACAGTTGGGATGGTGTTCTTCGGCTTGCAAGCATCCCCCTTTTTCCTCGAAACATAATGGTCATTATGGCCAAAGGACCAGAGGACATTTCTCTAAAAAGTACGATCTTTGTACCCATGTGCAGTTGCAAACCGTAATCTGGCTTTTTTATGGCGGTTTTGGAGCAGTGGCTTCTTCCTTGCTGAGCGGCCTTTCAGGTTATGTTGATATAGGACTCGTTTTACTGTAGATATAGATACGTTTTATACCGGTTTCCTCCAGCATCTTCACAAGGTCCTTTGCCGTTGTTCTGGGATTGATTTGCACTTTTCTCATCAAAGTACGTTCATCTCTAGGAGACAGAACGTGTCTCCTTCCTGAGCGGTATGACGGCTGCGTGATCCCATGGTGTTTATACTTGCATACTATTTTTTGAACAGATGAACGTGGTACCTTCAGGCATTTGGAAATTGCTCCCAAAATGAACCAGACTTGTGGAGGTCTACAAGGTCTAGGCTGATTTATTTTGATATTCCCATGATGTCAAGCAAAGAGGCATTGAGTTTGAAGGTAGGCCTTGAAATACATCCACAGGTACACCTCCAATTGACTCAAAAGATGTCAATTAGCCTATCAGAAGCTTCGAAAGCCATGACATCATTTTCTGGACCTTTCCAAGCTGTTTAAAGGCACAGTCAACTTAGTGTATGTAAACTTCTGATTCACTGGAATTGTGATACAGTGAATGATAAGTGAAATAATCTGTCTGTAAACAATTGTTGGAAAAATTACTTGTGTCACGCACAAAGTAGATGTCCTAACCGACTTGCCAAAACTATAGATTGTAAACAAGACATTTGTGGAGTGGTTGAAAAACAACTTTTAATGACTCCAACCTAAGTGTATGTAAACTTCCGACTTCAACTGTATATACTAGGCGGTGTCAGAGGAAGGCCTTTGAAAAATTGTCAAAGACTCCAGTCTCCCAAATCATAGACGTTTTTTTCTGCTACCGCACGGCAAGCGGTACCAGAGCACCATAGTTTGTAAACAAGAAATTTGTGGAGTGGTTGAAAAATGAGTTTTAATGACTCCAACCTAAGTGTATGTAAACTTCCGATTTCAACTGTACATATTATGAAAACTCTTCAAGTTACAATGTTTCCGTTATAAATGCGTCATTTAACTTTGAATGACATCGCAAAGTCAACATTAATTTTCATATTCCATCTATCATGGTTACCACCATTTTGGCTGATGATATATAATGTCCCTAAGTCAATTTATTGCATGTTACAGTTCTGAGGCAGATTCTCCATAATGTAACAGAAAGACCCCCCCCCCACCCACCCACCCCACCATCAATCCCTCTGTACCTCTCCCCCTCTGCGGGACGGAGAGATGTCTCTGTATAACTGTGATCCACGGTAACCTGACCCGAACAGGCCAGTCACGACAGCATCTACTCAAATGACTACCCAGACTATTTGCACTGCTGCCCCCCCCCCCCCCCCCCCCCCCCACACACGCTGCTGCTACTCTCTGTTATTATCTGTGCAGTCACTTTAATAACTCTAAGTACATATCACCTCAATTACCTCGACCAACTGGTGCCTCCACACATTGACTCTGTACCGGCACCCCCTGTACATAGCCTCGCTATGTTATTTCACTGCTGCTCTTTAATTATTTGTTACTTGAATTCATTTTATACAATGGAGAAAATAGTAAAAAAATATATAAAGAAAAACCCTGGAATGAGTAGGCGTGTCCAAACTTTTGACTGGTACTGTATATGCCATCGCTTTTCAGAAAAATATAAGTTTGTGGCAACACATCTTAGTATAGTATCATGTCATAGCAATGACAGGTGTTTTAAAATATCAAGCCACAAGATGGCAGCATATAAACAGCAATGGGGGACTGGGAGCGAGCGCTGTAGGGGGAACAAAAGCCTGCAACAACACAGCACACACACACACACACACACACACACACACACACACACACACTCACGCACACACACCGCCACTAAGCAGGAGCCCCACACACAAGCACTTTTACCTTTCCTGTTTCCGAGGTAAGGTATTTCGGTTGAATTTAGGGCTAGCGGAGGGGGAGGACAGGGGGCTGATGGGAAAAGGGGGGGGGCACAACAGACAAAGAGAGAAAGGACTTTAGAAAGAAAAGAGAGGGAGAAGAATCCTCTGAAGGAGAGAGACACATTTGAGTCCAACCGTTGCCACAAGCAAAATCACCACCTGCAGCTCACCAATGAATCTCATCTACTAGTCTAGTAAGGAAAGACAATGAGATGTGTCAGAGAAGGTAACACCAGAATAGATCTGTAATGACATAGCATTAATGACATAGCATTAAGGCATACTTTAAACAATGCTTCCCATGGAGATGCCTGGATTGTATCTCTGGTGATAATATGGCTGACACATTCTGGTCGTATACACATTCATGTAATCAGGAACGTTTCATAGTGACACACTGAACAAACACAATATGACCGTGCATGCAATGGCAAAATCAGACATGTCACTTGTTTTTCTGTCCAATATAAAGACATAATGCCCAAGATCAGAGAAGATTCCCCCAACTTCCCACTCTTACCACTCAAACCCTCCCTCCCATCCCTCCTTCCTTCCACCCTTCCGTCCTCACCTCTCAGACATGCCCGTCTTGACGCTGCTGGTCCTGCCCAGAGCCGAGAGGGTGTCCTCCCTGCTGTCCCTTCCTCCGTGCCCAGCGCTGCTCACGCTCATGTCGATGGACTCGCTGCTGGTGTGCATGCTGCTGACCGAGGGGTAGCCCAGGCTTCCCGCCCCGCCACCGTGCCCGCCCAGGGTACCCTCCCTGCTCTGGGCAGAGGAGCCAGTGCTCGTGGTGGTGCCCCATGTCAGGCTGTTGGAGGGCCCCGTGGAGGAGTAGACAGAGCCGGGGCTGGACGCACTCTGGGGGACACGGGAGGAATTGTGGATTTATCAAGTGATTTTCCATGTTGTGCTTCGTGGTTATGCTTCTACTCGCCAAGGTCAAATCATATGTCTGCTGCATTCTTGCCGTGTTCTTCATATAACGATCTGCTGTCGCTAGCTATCATAGCCAACTACCTTACCACAGGGCTACCTATCGTGATCGGCGCTGGTAGATAAAGTTAGCTATTTTCTTGTTTGTACAAGTATAAACTCTGGACACTGATGCTTATCAAGAGGCTGCAAAGATATTACCAGCTCATGTCATATGGTTAGGCTCATCTCCCTATCTCACCTGTTCGCTACCCAGCGTGCTATGGCCCGTGCTCAGGTTTCGTCCTCCGTACAGGGGGCTGCTGCCCTCGCTCTCCACCCCAACACCTCCAGGGGAGTCCAGGGCAGCGTGGGTAGCGTGAGGGTTGGAGATCACCGTTGAGTTCTTCATGTTCTCTGCTGTGGTGACCGGAGCCTGCTTACTGGGCTTACCACCAAACAACCTGAAGAGAGATGGAGATGGAGAAGAGAAGGAGAAAGTTGAAAAGGATTAATATATATATATATATTTACCCTACCTCTTCAAAGAGTATCTTAAATAATCCCACCAAAAGCCCTTTGTGAACTTGTGCTTTACTCTTCCCTCTTACTAGCTCTGACTTTGCTGATAGCTACTTTATTAAGGAAAATACGTGGATTCGGCTATTTCAGCCACACCCGTTGCTGACAGGTGTATAAAATCGAGCAGACCACCATGCAATCTCCATAGAAAAACATTGGCAGTAAAATGGCTTGTACTGAAGAGCTCAGCGACTTTCAACGTGGCACCGTCATCGGATGCCAGGTCCTTTCCAACAGGTCAGTTCATCAAATTTCTGCCCTGCTAGAGCTGCCCCGATCAACGGTAAGTGCTGTTATTCTGAAGTGGAAACACCTAAGAGCAACAACGGCTCAGCCGCGAAGTGGTAGGCCACACAAGCTCCCAGAGCAGGACCGCCGAGTGCTGAAGTAACTTCAGCACAAGAACCGTTTGTCGGGAGCTGCATGAAATGGATTTCCATGGCCCGAGCAGCAGCACACAAGCCTAAGATCACCATGTGCAATGCCAAGCGTCAGCTGGAGTGGTGTAAAGCTCACAGCCATTGGGGGCATTGTCTTGCTGAAACAGGAAAGGACCTTCCCCAAACTGTTACAAAAAATCTGGAATCACAGAACTGTCTAGAATGTCATTGTAGGCTGTAGCGTTAAGATTTCCCTTCACTGGAACTAAGAGGCCTAACCCGAACCATGAAAAACAGCCCCAGACCATTACTCCTCCTCCACCAAACTTTACGGTTGGCACCATGCATTGCCCCCATGCACAACGCAAGGTCCATTGAGAAATGGTTTGTCGAGATCAGTGTGGAAGAACTTGACCTCAACCCCATCAAACACCTTTGGGATGAATTGGACCGCGAGCAAGGCCTAATTGCCCAACATTTGTGTCCGACGTCACTAATGCTCGTGGCTGAATGGAAGCGTCCTCACAGCAATGTTCCAACATCTGGTGGAAAGCCTTCTCAGAAGAGCAGCGGCTGTTATGGCAGCAAAGTGGGGACCAACTCCATATTAATGCCCACGATTATGGAATGAGATGTTCAATGAGCAGGTGTCCACATACTTATGGTCATGTAGTTTATGTGGTTATCCCACCTAGCTATTTTAAGATTAACTATAAGTTGCTCTGGATAAGAACGTCTGCTAAATGTAAATGTAAAATATGTAGGTAGACAGACGCAGAGAGAGAGAGAGAGAGAGAGAGAGAGAGAGAGAGAGAGAGAGAGAGAGAGAGAGAGATACAAAACATGTAGAGTATTGTAGACACATTTCTGTTTTAAAGTCATTTCTAGTAAGCACCCCTATTGCACACTATAGAGTAAATGCTTGGGGGATTATATCAAAGTAACTTTAGAAAAATCACGTTAGCATACCCCATGACGTTAAGCCAAAAGACAGGGACTACATCCCAAACGGCACCCTGATCCTTATTTAGTGCACTACATTTGTTATAGGGGCCCATTTGGGACATAACCCAGAGTGTGTTGACTGTTAAGACGGTAGGCAGGGTGGTAATATAGAGCAGGATCTTCAAAGCCGTATTACCCATAGAGATTAATGAGCCAGCCCAGCAGTGCTGAGGTAAGACTCTGCCTGTGTTACTGTGCACATATAAAGACTTGGCACTATGAAAAGTGTGGGCTCAGACCTGGCAGCTGAACAGAAATGCTGAAGGGATAGTTTTCCTACAGTGGACAGACATGGCCTTCGTGTATGGATGTGAATGTGGGTGCGCGCGTGTGTGTGTGTGCGTGTTTGCTGCGTCGCACTAGGAACAGGTTCCAGACACTGTACCGTAAATGGGTGTCATTAATGACCACACTTAAGTGTGAGTGACATAATATCTCTGCATCTGAGTGTGAGTGTGTGAGCCTGTTCACCTGCGCAGTGTGGGTGAGGCAACCTGCTGCCTCCCTGTGAGAGGTACGTTGGAAGCCCCTCCCCTCAGGTTGTCCACGCCCTCTGACACGCCCTTCTCTCGGTCCGTCTGATTGGCTAGCGAGACCCCAGTCCCACTTCCATTCATTTTCCCAGTGTTTCCCACGTCTCTGCTTTTACTGTGAGTGGTAACGGAAAGCACGGTCGCCTCGATGCTGCTGGTCGACGACCGGTTTCCGTTACGCACGGCGGCGCCGGACCGGCTGGGTCTTGGAAGGCTCCGGTACTGCAGTGTGGAGCGGGCGCTCACCGAGAGGTACCCGTCGTCATGGTGACCTAGACCGGACCCCACATCTTGACCACCGACCTTTACCCCACCGGCTAGGGATCTCGTCCCTGACTTGGGCATCTTGCCAAGAGTTGCTGACCCGCTCGTGATGGTGGCGCCACTGGCGGTAACCATAGTAACCATCCCGGAACTCTGCTTCTTGAAGCCAAATGTGCTGGTGGGGGTGCGGGAGGTGAGTGTGTGTGACTGGGAGTGGGGCTCGGACAGGGAGTGCGGGTGTGACGTGCGGGCGGAGGCAGCGGTGGAGGGGGCGTGCTTCTTGGCCTCGTCGTCACTGCTGCGTCCGGCGTCGGAGGGCGAGCTGTGGAGGCCGTCGGAGCGAGGGGAGAGGCGGCCCTTCTCGGACACCTTGACGTCGTCTGTTTTACCTACACAGGATGGGACATACAGCAGGGGTTAAAGTCAGAGGAGAGTTTGTCATAGTTGTGGAGTCTGGGTTAATGCACTCAAGATTCAGACCACCCGAGAGAAAATGACACATAGAAACACACACACACACAAGGGGAGAGAGAAACACACATAGACGAGAGGGAGGCGTACAGGTACAGTGCATATTGTGTACACACACACACACACACACACACACACACACACACACACACACACACACACACACACACACACACACACACACACACACACACACACACACACACACACACACACACACACACACAGACGTACACAGCCCGGACGGACAGACATAAGGAGTTGCATTGCCAAAGACAAAGAAACATGAGCCCACACAGAAACACACATGCAATCGCAAATTAGACAAACACCCAGACAGCAAAACACTGCCAGGAGAGAAAAAACCTGTACCTGTGCTGTGCGTTTTTATCGCAGTGGACCCTGACATTCCAGTAGCTTTAGTCCTGGGGTTAGTCACCCCCACCTGAGCACTCATGCCCTTCCTCCAGGACCCTGTGTGTGTCATAGAGGGAGTCTTCCTTTGCGAGGCCACCTTGTCCGACTCGTCAGACAAGTCAGAGGGGTTCCGGCGGGTCCACTTGGAGCCCTGGTCCATCCTGCTGACCCCGCTGTCCGACAACCCGTCTAACCTCCTGACCTCGTCACCTGACCAGGCGGGGCTCGGGTTGGTAGAGGCCGAGTGCTTCTCGGCGTCCGTCACGGGCTGGGGACACACAGAGGATGAGAGAAGAGCCACGATCTATTTTATGGTGCGATGGCATGGGGAATATATGGGGATAAAATGAATGGCTAAATCGGGTTGAAGTTAGTAACTTCCGTAAGTGCCTATAGGGCCGTGATGATCGTGGCACGAGAGTATCCTGATTGTGGACAAAAACCAGAAAGCTCTTTGGCGCCTACCATAAGTGAAGCCCTACCCAGCATGCAATAACCTCAGCACTTCAGGAATCCAATGTGGAGACCGTTTCTATGGAAAGAGACTATATTCATCGAGGGCTGGGTCAAAGGTCAACTACCACTGGGAGAATGTGGTCTTTGTACAGCCTTTGTGTATCCTACATAAAATAACCACTATAAATAAACAAGTGTTATTGCACGGCGGCTGTGCTTTATCCAGACATCCCGCCCCTTCCCAAAGCCCCCCAAAACCAGCTGAGAGTAGAGTCACTTCTCAGACAGTTTCTCTGTTGCTTCTTAACATTGGCATTTAATGACATGAACATTAGTCTAGTCGGTTCACAGGTCTGCCACACAGAGCAATACCACATGCTCATATTCCCTTCCAGACTGTGAAGGGAATACATCATTGACACACTCCGAGCTAAGGGGGAGAGAAGAGGGAGAGGAGAAAGAGGGCGAGAGGCGGGAGTGTGAGACTGTACTGCACCGAGAGTCTATTTGAGTGTCCATTCAGAGCCTGGCGCTGTATGTGTGTGTGTGAGTGAGTGTGTGTGTGTGCGCGTCTAGCCTCCACACTGACCTGTCCGTTGAGGGCCTTGCGCTGTGCGGCCGGTGTGTTGGCGTAGGAGCTGATGGAGGAGCTGGTGTTGATGTCATCTGTGTCGATGGTGTCACTGATGCCACTGCTCACTGAGCTGCTGTCATCCCAACTGGAGAGAAAGAAGAAAAAATGATTTAAGGTTGAATTAAACAACACCATTTCAACCAGGGTAAAGAGGATGAAGAGAGGAGAGGTGAGATGCCAACCACAGCAAAGAGAAGAGAGGCAAGGACATACCCACTGAACAAGGGTTCAGTGTGTGGCTGAATGGACGCAACCTAAGCGGACTCTCCATTAAATCAGCGTTGCATTCTCTACTTTAGAGCCTTTAATTTGTTTCCAGGCATGGAATCGGCTGAATAGTGTGAATATTACACATTGCAATACCATACCTCTACAGAACAACACATACGCCAGACCAGGGCTCTCCAACCTTCTTCCTGGAGAGCTACGGTCCTGTAGGGTTTTCCCTCCAACCCTAATCTAGCGCACCTGATTCTAATAATTATCTGGTTGATAAGCCCGAATCGGGTTAAACACAACTGGGGTTGGAGCGAAAACCTACAGGAGGGTACCTCTCCCAGGAACAGGGTTGGAAAGCGCTGCTCTAGACAGTAGACACCAATGCGTCACTCGTTCTGGCTCTGAATGTCAAATCCCCATGACAGCGTAGACACCCTAATAGCCTAGCTAAAGCTATGTGACCGTACAAGCTGGCTGGTGAACCCACAGAGATAGGAGGGCTATTTTATGCACGGGCGTAATCCTGGGTGAATGGGTGAAAACGCGCCGTCTCGCTATGCACCAGGGAGAAAAGCCCTGTTAAGAGGCAGGCTGAATTTCTGACACGGCTCACAGTCAGGCAACAGCATAAAGCCCCAAGCTGCCTGGGAATCTCAGTCTCACACTCACACACACACACACACACACACACACACACACACACACACACACTGAAACTGTCCATCAAACACAGAGGAGGAGACTAACGTTGAACAGGAAGGTTCTACAACACACGCGCATTGTTCACACACCAGTATTTAACCCAACTTTGAACAATTTTTACAGGCTGTGTTCGTCTATCCCCAACCCCAGGGGCAAATTGGGGGGGGGCAGAGGACGGGGCGGGGGGATGAGACCAGCAAGAGAGACAAGAGTGATCTCTAGGGAGACTATGGATGAGACCGGGCAAACATCAGTTTGAAAGGACCACAGGTAGGGCAAAGCGTTAAAAGCAGGCTCGACAACTATTGAGCACACGCACAAAACACACAGCCGCTATTGTATCCTGGTGTTTGGATTAGAGTCATCCAGGGACAGATCCATCACCTCTAATGCGACAGACATATCCTGGTGTTTGGATTAGAGTCATCCAGGGACAGATCCATCACCTCTAATGTGACAGACACACACAACCCTGTCCTGTCGCTAAAGACACACACACACAGAAATACATCAGCGTGTCCACGCTGACTTTGGCAGAAGCCCCGGAAGCATCTATCCTCATCTGCAGACAGGATGATGTCATGAATCATACTTCAAAAACACACACACACACACACACACACCCCTTTACAACATACTGGGGGATCTCACATTAACACATTCTCATCATACAGATCTGATGTCTATGAAAAGCACCGCAATCTGCAGCTTAAGAAGCTCTGAGGCTCGGCTGCTTTGAAGTTGCCTTGAACCCACAGTATGTCTGCCCTCGACAGGACTGCAGACAGACAGAGCGAACTGGTGAGAGATTTAGACTGACCACAGACGTCTAAACATGTTCACACAGCTCATGGGGGAAAGTCCCCCCCCCCCCCACACACACACACACAGACAGACAGGCAGAGAGTAAAGCATCACAGACCAACTGAGAATCACAGGCTCTTGTCCATATTTAAAATCTAGAATCCCTCTGAAGACATAGAATATCCCAACTTCAAAAGGAAAAAGAGCCATCACACACACAGTCTCTCTACCTGGCCAGAGTTCCCGGGATGCCGCGGGCACCAGAAGTGTGGGGGAGAATGCCGAGTTGGACAGAGAGCGGCATGAGTCCATACCGCTGAGTTACACACTGAGCTTACAACCTCTCGCTCTTTCTGCTTCTCTCACTCTATCCCTCTCCCTCTGCCTCTCCCTCTGCCGGTCTCACTCTCTCTTTGTGTCTACCTCCTCCCTCCCACTCCCACGCCTTTATCCCTCGCTCACTCGGGCCCTTTGACTGTGTCTTCTGCACTCATCATCCCTCCCTCTCCCTCTTTACGCTCTCTCCTGTCTCCCCCCCCCCCCCCCCCCCCCCCCCATCTCTCTGGGCTGAGTGAGGGAAACGTGAAAGAGACTTCTCCCATGGTGCTTGTAATCGGATCTTCCCCAAGCCCAGACCAGTAACATTACAGCACAGCGACATACTCTCCCAAATAAGGCATTCCCAAGTCCTACGGGACCAAAAATAAGGTGCCTTCAAATGACCCGACAACAGTACGAAGCCACAGTCCCGCTCATAGGATGATCATAGCCACACAGACAGACTCAACCGCACACATACATACAAAACACTATTCCTTATTATCATATATTCCCGAATTCCAACGTTCCCAACTTCCCATCCATGTAATATGTGTCAGTGTGTGTGATCCCGGAGTTCCCAGACAGATCCACCCTGAATAACTGACAGCCCCTTACTAATTAGAGATCAGCCCAGCAAACATGGCCCGAACCCACAGCCTCCTGCTGGCAGCGCAACCTACATATTAAACTACCGCCCAGCCATTTAGAGCCAATCGGAAAGGACAATGACACTAACCACGGCCAACCCCCTATTGAGCAGAGTAAAGAGTAGCCGTTCCAAGCATGACACGCTAACACTGAAACGTCAGAAAGCTACGGGTTCAATTGATGTGCGTGATTAGACGTCAATCAATTCAGCTGATTTTTGTTGTGTTGATTTCTGAGCGTGGAAATCTTAGTAAGGCAGAGGCCTTCACAGCTGTGTGGTAGTTTGTAGAGATGGAGTTAAATGGATTCTTTTGAGCATTGGCCTTTAGGATTAGGTTAGGTGTACAGGCAGGCTATTCTCTTTATAAAAGTATCTGCTGGGAAAAAAAAACACTGCCTTTGTAAGTACAAGGCATTATCGTGACGATGAAAAACGGGAGCGAGTCCTAGGAGACTGAGACACTGACACTGACATCCACAAGTCCCCACAGCAAATACGCTTAGAAAGTTTAGAAAAGGCTCAGTAACAGGAGGAGAGTAGGAGACAGAGGAGAGAGAAATGGAGAGACAGTAGGGGAGAGAGAGATGGAGAGAGACAGTAGGGGAGCGAGAGATGGAGAGAGACAGTAGGGGAGAGAGAGATGGAAGGAGACAGTAGGGGAGAGAGAGATGGAAGGAGACAGTAGGGGAGAGAGAGATAGAAGGAGAGAGTAGGGGAGAGAGAGATGGAAGGAGACAGCAGGGGAGAGAGAGATGGAAGGAGACAGTAGGGGATAGGAGAGATGGAAGGAGACAGTAGGGGAGAGAGAGATGGAAGGAGACAGTAGAGGGGAGAGAGATGGAGAGAGACAGTAGGGGAGAGAGAGATGGAAGGAGACAGTAGGGGAGAGAGAGACGGGAGAATGCAGGGGAGAGAGAGAGATGGAAGGAGACAGTAGAGGGGAGAGAGATGGAGAGAGACAGTAGGGGAGAGAGAGATGGAAGGAGACAGTGGAAGAGAGATGGAAGGAGACAGTAGGGGAGAGAGAGAGAGAGTGGAGAGAGAGATGGAAGGAGACAGTAGAGGGGAGAGAGATGGGAGAGAGTAGGGGAGAGAGAGATGGAAGGAGACAGTAGAGGGGAGAGAGATGGAAGGAGACAGTAGGGGAGAGAGATGGAAGGAGACAGTAGAGGGGAGAGAGATGGGAGAGAGAGATGGAAGGAGAAAGTAGGGGAGAGAGAGATGGAAGGAGACAGTAGGGGAGAGAGAGATGGAAGGAGACAGTAGAGGGGAGAGAGATGGAGAGAGACAGTAGGGGAGAGAGAGATGGAAGGAGACAGTAGGGGAGAGAGAGATGGAGAGAGACAGTAGGGGAGAGAGATGGGAGGAGACAGTAGTGGAGAGAGAGATGGAAGGAGACAGTCGAGGGGAGAGAGATGGAGAGAGACAGTAGGGGAGAGAGAGACGGGAGAAAGCAGGGGAGAGAGATGGAAGGAGACAAGAGGGGAGAGAGATAGAGAGAGACAGTAGGGGAGAGAGAGATGGGAGAGAGTAGGGGAGAGAGATGGAAGGAGACAGTAGAGGGGAGAGAGATGAAGAGAGACAGTAGGGGAGAGAGATGGGAGAGAGTAGGGGAGAGAGCGATAATGGGGGTTAGAGAGACGGGAGACAGTAGGGGAGAGAGAGATGGAAGGAGACAGTAGAGGGGAGAGAGATGGAAGGAGACAGTAGGGGAGAGAGAGATGGAGAGAGACAGTAGGGGAGAGAGAGATGGAGAGAGACAGTAGGGGAGAGAGAGATGGAAGGAGACAGTAGGGGAGAGAGAGATGGAGAGAGACAGTAGGGGAGAGAGAGATGGAAGGAGACAGTGGGGCGAGAGAGATGGAAAGACAATGTATGTTTGGGCGGTATATACCATATACCTACTTTTTAAGTTAATACCTGCAGATCAACCTGTGTAATACGCTAGGAGATAAAGCAGATTGCGTTCTTCATTTCACCTGTCACATTGTTTAGCATTATGAAGCTCACCGTAGTTCCAACCAGAACAGTTGAGCCAGTCACATTGTTTAGCCTCCCCAGAACAGTTGAGCCAGTCACATTGTTTAGCATTATGAAGCTCCCCGAACAGTTGAGCCAGTCCCCCCCAGAACAGTTGAGCCAGTCACATTGTTTAGCATTATGAAGCTCACCGTAGTTCCAACCAGAACAGTTGAGCCAGTCACATTGTTTAGCATTATGAAGCTCCCCATAGTCCCCATTGTTTAGCCTCAGAACAGTTGAGCCAGTCACATTGTTTAGCATTATGAAGCTCCCCGTAGTCCCCCCCAGAACAGTTGAGCCAGTCACATTGTTTAGCATTATGAAGCTCCCCGTAGTTCCCCCCCAGAACAGTTGAGCCAGTCACATTGTTTAGCATTATGAAGCTCCCCGTAGTTCCCCCCAGAACAGTTGAGCCAGTCACATTATTTAGCATTATGAAGCTCCCCGTAGTTCCCCCCCAGAACAGTTGAGCCAGTCACATTGTTTAGCATTTTGAAGCTCCCCGTAGTTCCCCCCAGAACAGTTGAGCCAGTCACATTGTTTAGCATTATGAAGCTCACCGTAGTTCCCCCCCAGAACAGTTGAGCCAGTCACATTGTTTAGCATTATGAAGCTCCCCGTAGTTCCCCCCAGAACAGTTGAGCCAGTCACATTGTTTAGCATTTTGAAGCTCCCCGTAGTTCCCCCCAGAACAGTTGAGCCAGTCACATTGTTTAGCATTATGAAGCTCACCGTAGTTCCCCCCCAGAACAGTTGAGCCAGTCACATTGTTTAGCATTATGAAGCTCCCCGTAGTCCCCCCCAGAACAGTTGAGCCAGTCACACGTCCGTTGTTAAGAGCACAACAAGAGAAAGTGGGAGCTGGTGAGTCCATAGCGTTCTGACGGCAAGTCTCTGTCGTGCAACGCACACGAGGTGGTGGAGGTTACACTTGTATGCAATTCACTACTGAATATCTTACGTGTGATGTCGCTATTACTTGGCCTAATTTTGGTAGGATTTTGGTAATAGAGGCCCAATGGCTTTTTTTTGGTTGCTTTTTTAGCGCCCCCTTGTGTGCTATGCCGGTAATACAGTAAATCCGGGGATGGCAGAAGAACAGTGTGACGATACGAAAATCTGTAGACAGAAGGTGAGAGAGAGAAAGAGACAGAGAGAGAGACAGCAGGGGAGAGAGGGACAGCAGGTGAAGGAACTGACTCGCTGTCCTGACCCAAATCAACACATTCCTGGGCTACCGCCTAAGTTTCTCCACTGTGTCCCTTAAGATAGCTCTCTGTTTTCACACACAGGCCAGGGGTCATAAACCCTGCTGTTTTTCAACCGGGACCGCTGACCAATGAGAAAATGCTGCCGTTGGGGCTGGACCCACGGGAGTGTCCGACAGCGTCCTGAGAAAACCTTCTGTTTAAGTTGTTCTGTGTTTGTTGAGTTTTTCTTATTATACATGTGTCTCTGGGGAAGTGTGTTTTTTTTTGTTCTGCCCATATTGTTACCCGGCTCAGCTCGCTCCAACTCTTACATACATTTGCGCTTCACCTCTCCTGAGTCCGTAGGGGAGTTGCAGCGATGGGACAAGACTGTAACTACCAATTGGATATCACGAAATTGGGGCGAAAAAGGGGGTAAAAGTACAAAAACAACAACATAAATCCTTAAAATGATGCACGCGCGCGCACACATACACGCTCAGACGTAGACAATAACCTCTGGACAACGAGGAAGTTCCTCTGTTTAAGGGGGAGCTACTGTTACTCAGACTGTCGTAGGATCAGATGACTCTGTTGGAGACCGCGTGAGTGGATGGGACACGGGGTTACACGCTAGACATGAGCTCATCCCCGACGGGTGTGTGGCCACAGATGATATCATGGGGGAAGGAGACAGGTGAGGCTTACACACTCAAGAGACAAGCGTACCTGGACGGGCGCGCGTACTATAAACCCCATTAATCCGTCGCACTGCTAATGCATTCAAAGGCGGACAGTTTGTTTTATGGGGAACAAAGTCAAGGATGAGAAAAAGAGCCTTGAGAGGACGTTTCAGTCTGTCGTATACCCAGACAGCCGCGATGTCAGCCACGGGCAGAAACAAACCAGATGTGTTTTTAGAAGTGCCCCATCATGAGAACTCTAGCTTGGCTGCACCGCTACGAGACTTAATCTCCAAACTAACCCTGACCCCAAACCTCCTCCAAACCTATCCTTTAGTGTAGACAGCCAAACAAACCAGTGTGTGTGTGTGTGTGTGTGTGTGTGTGTGTGTGTGTGTGTGTGTGTGTGTGTGTGTGTGTGTGTGTGTGTGTGTGTGTATGTGTGTGTGTGTGTGTGTGTGTGGTATCTAAA
Source organism: Oncorhynchus clarkii lewisi (assembly GCF_045791955.1). Lineage (NCBI taxonomy): Eukaryota > Metazoa > Chordata > Actinopteri > Salmoniformes > Salmonidae > Oncorhynchus > Oncorhynchus clarkii. Next base: position 54,368,990 of record NC_092152.1, read on the forward strand.
GTATGTGTTTGGGCCTGGGCTGTGTGTGTGTGTGTGTGTGTGTGTGTGTGTGTGTGTGTGAGAGTGTGTGTGTTTGTGTGTTGTATCTAAAGTATGTGTTTGGGCTGTCCCTCTGTAAACACCCCCTCTGGCCCCTCTCTACACAGGGAGGAGTGAGGGAGACGGGGGGGTAAGGTGGGAAAGGGGGAGGGCAGTTTGAACAGGACCCTGGGGATTGGGTGTGAGAATAGGGGAGGGAGTGAGGGAGAAATGGGAGAGAGATACAGGGTGAGGGATGGGGAGAGTGAGGAAGTGAAGTGAATGGGCGGGGGGTGAGGGGTAGGGGAGAGGTAGAGAATGGGGAGGCACGGGGCAAGAGAGAGGGTAAAGGAGAGGTGGAGAGGATCTCGGACGGGACTCGGTGCATTCCTTCTCCTTGTGGACATTCTGGGCCGGAGTTGTTGTGGTGGCTAAATGACACAGCTGATCCCGCAGCGCGGAGAAAAGACACGACGACTGGACGACTGGACTGCAGGGTCAGGAATGCACCTCTTCCACTAGTCTCTCTTTGGTTCTCTCTTTCTCTTACTCACCCTAGCCTCATTTCTCATCTTTCGAGCTTGAGTAAACACATTTTACGTGTGACACAAACATGACCTAAAAACGACACGAAACGCGTGTTACATTCTCACACAAACACCCCTTTCTCTCGCTCTCTCTGCTATGAGTCAACCGACTTACCCTGATCCATAAAAGGAATACGCCCAATACAGATGTGGGAGACACACCGCCGCACGCAGACACGCACACAAACCGCACACACATACACGCACACAAACCGCACACACATACACGCACACAAACCGCACACACATACACGCACACAAACCGCACACACATACACGCACACAAACCGCACACACATACACGCACACAAACCGCACACACATACACGCACACAAACCGCACACACATACACGCACACAAACCGCACACACATACACGCACACAAACCGCACACACATACACGCACACAAACCGCACACACATACACGCACACAAACCGCACACACATACACGCACACAAACCGCACACACATACACGCACACAAACCGCACACACATACACAATCACAAACCGCACACACATACACAATCACAAACCGCACACACATACACAATCACAAACCGCACACACATACACAATCACAAACCGCACACACATACACAATCACAAACCGCACACACATACACGCACACAAACACGCACACAAACCGCACACACATACACGCACACACACACACAATCACAAACCGCACACACATACACAATCACAAACCGCACACACATACACAATCACAAACCGCACACACATACACAATCACAAACCGCACACTTATACACGCACACAAACACGCACACAAACCGCACACACATACACGCACACACATACACAATCACAAACCGCACACACATACACGCACACAAACCGCACACACACTGATCGAAAGGACCCAGTGGGAGGCAGACATAGTGTGGAATTTCACATTGACAGAAGACACACACACACACACCAGACCATACACACACTGTGAACTACCTCATCTCATTTCTCCAGTCCTCACTTTAACTGGCTAAAGGGGACACAAGGTGTCTGTGTGTGTACGTGTCTGTACGTGTGTGTTTGTGTGTACTAAGTGTGGAGAATCACATTAATCCTGTTATCTTGGGTCCCACCAGACATAGTGTATATACACGCACACAAACACGCACACAAACCGCACACACATACACGCACACACATACACAATCACAAACCGCACACACATACACGCACACAAACCGCACACACACTGATCGAAAGGACCCAGTGGGAGGCAGACATAGTGTGGAATTTCACATTGACAGAAGACACACACACACACACCAGACCATACACACACTGTGAACTACCTCATCTCATTTCTCCAGTCCTCACTTTAACTGGCTAAAGGGGACACAAGGTGTCTGTGTGTGTACGTGTCTGTACGTGTGTGTTTGTGTGTACTAAGTGTGGAGAATCACATTAATCCTGTTATCTTGGGTCCCACCACTCCGCACATTTTTACCCCCCCCCCCCCCCCCCCCCCCCCCCCTTCAACAAAATGTCTATCAAACCCCCCTGTGGGGGAGGGGGGGTATCACTTACCCTTTACCACGTTACGCAGGCCGAGGGGGCAGGAGGGGCTCAGCAACCCCTCACAGCAGAATCCCAAGCCAACCAGTTCAGGTTGTCCAACACGGTCTGTTACTCAGAACCAATATCCACATGGCAGTGGATGGAAGTTTTCTCTCTCTCTCTCTCTCTCTCTCTCTCTCTCTCTCTCTCTCTCTCTCTCTCTCTCTCTCTCTCTCTCTCTCTCTCTCTCTCTCTCTCTCTCTCTCTCTCTCTCTCTCTCTCTCTCTCTCTCTCTCTCTCTCTCTCTCTCTCTCTCTCTCTCTCTCTCTCTCTACTCTCTCTCTCTACGCTCTTTCTACGCTCTTCTGATCACACTCCCGAATAGAAGACAGCCACTGTGATGCAGTGGCCTGATGGCAGGCAGTCAGTATGTCCCAGGGCTGAGATCCCTGCCACTCTCTGTGGCACAGCAAGGCTCAACACCACTTCCCTGAGCACTAATCCAATAACAGTCAGCCAGCCGGAGACAAAGGCATAGACCATTACAGCAGAGTGTGTGTGTGTGTGTGTGAGAGAGAGAGAGAGAGCGAAGGAGATAACTGAAAACGTCCTCGCTCTCCCTGTGTGTAAGAACCACACCCTCTATGTGTGTGTGTGTGTGTGTGTGTGTGTGTGTGTCCAGGGGCGAGGCAGGTGTGCTGGTGACAGAGGGAAAACCCAGGGGGAAGAAGGGGTCCATAGATGCACCAGTATCCATGGCTACAACTACATCAGTACACTCTCCTAGGAGTCTCTATCTCGCTCACACACACACACACACACACACGTCTCAGATTCTCCTCCTCCACTACAACTTGTTAAACCCTATTGTCTATCTTTCCCTTCTCTTTTTGTCAATGTAAGTTTCCTTCTCTATATTTCTCCCTCTTTGTACCAGTTGTATCCTCTCTCTCTCTCTCTTTCTGACAGAGGGAAAGCCCAGGGGGAAGAGAGGGTCCATAGATGCACCAGTATCCATGGCTACAACTACATCAGTACACTCTCCTAGGAGTCTCTCTCTATCTGAATTATGACCTATGACCTGGTCTAATCCCATACCCTCCCACACACCGGAGAAGGCCAGGGTGTGTGTGCTCAGGAGTTCAGGGGCACTTCCGCAGCTGAGGTACGTGCGTGTGTGTTTGGGGGGGGGGGGGGAATCAGTGACTTGGGCAAATAGTTCAGCTGAAAGCTCAACATTCAAAGTGAAGCTCCAGATATCACGCACTGTGTGGAGTTTAGACTCCTGTCGTCTTATCGCCCGCGGGGTTGAGACTGCTCTGGTGTGTGTGTGTATGAATGCGTGCGTCTGTGTGTGTGTGTGTGTGTGCGCGCGCGTGGACTATGATGTTGAGACTGCTCTGGTGTGTGTGTGTATGCATGCGTGCGTCTGTGTGTGTGTGCGTCTATGTGTGTGTGTGTGTGTGTGTGTGTGTGTGTGTGTGTGTGTATGAATGCGTGCGTCTGTGTGTGTGTGTGTGTGTGTGTGTGCGCGTGGACTATGATGTTGAGACTGCTCTAGTATGCCGCGAGCGTTTCAGAGCAGCGTTATATGTGATGACAAAGACACGTCACAGGGGAAACAGGAACGTGCTGCTCTGCATAAAACATGGCTAAAGGGGAGTTATAGCATTTTGCGTTCCATTTATAAATCAAGACGTGTGTGTGTGTGTGTGTGTGTGTGTGTGTGTGTGTGTGTGTGTGTGTGTGTGTGTGTGTGTGAGAGAGACTGCGGAAGAGAGAGCCAGAGAGAAGCCTTGAAGCAGACAAAATGTGTGAGTGATCCTTTATCTATTCATCAGCTAATCAAACCAGTCAAACCAGTCAAACTAATCAAACTAATCAAACCAGACAAACTAATCAAACCGGTCAAACTAATCAAACCGGTCAAACTAATCAAACCAGACAAACTAATCAAACCAGACAAACTAATCAAACCAATCAAACCAGTCAAACCAATCAAACAAATCAAACCAGTCAAACTAATCAAACCAATCAAACCAGTCAAACCAATCAAACCACAAACTAATCAAACCAGACAAACGAATCAAACCAGTCAAACCAATCGAACCAGTCAAACCAATCGAACCAGTCAAACGAATCAAACCAGTCAAACCAGTCAAACGAATCAAACCAGTCAAACAAATCAAAGCAGTCAAACTAATCAAACCAATCAAACCAGTCAAACTAATCAAACGAAACCAAAGCAGTCAAACTAATCAAACCAGTCCAACGAATCAAACCAGTCAAACCAATCAAATGAATCAAACCAGTCAAACGAATCAAACCAGACAAACGAATCAAACCAGTCAAACGAATCAAACCAGTCAAACGAATCAAACCAGTCAAACGAATCAAACCAGTCAAACCAATCAAACCAGTCAAACTAATCAAACCAATCAAACCAATCAAACAATTAAACCAATCAAACAATCAATCAAACCAATCAAACCAATCAATCCAGTCAAAACGAGTCAAACGAATCAAACTTATCAAATCAGTCAAACTAATCAATCAATCAAAACCAATCAAACAATTAAACCAATCAAACAATCAATCAAACCAATCAAACCAATCAATCCAGTCAAAACGAGTCAAACGAATCAAACTAATCAAATCAGTCAAACTAATCAAACCAGTCAAACCAATCAAACTAATCAAACCAGTCAAACCAATCAAACCAGTCAAACTAATCAAATCAGTCAAACTAATCAAACCAGTCAAACTAATCAAACCAATCAAACCAATCAAACTAATCAAACCAGTCAAACCAATCAAACAAATCAAACTAATCAAACCAGTCAAACCAATCAAACCAATCAAACAAATCAAACTAATCAAACCAGTCAAACCAATCAAACTAATCAAACCAGTCAAACCAGTCAAACCAATCAAACTAATCAAACCAGTCAAATCAGTCAAACCAATCAAACAAATCAAACTAATCAAACCAGTCAAACCAGTCAAACCAATCAAACCAATCAAACCAATCAAACTAATCAAACCAGTCAAACGAATCAATCTAGTCAAACCAGTCAAACGAATCAAACCAGTCAAACTAATCAAACAAGTCAAACTAATCAAACCAGTCAAACCAATCAAACTAATCAAACCAGTCAAACCAGTCAAACCAGTCAAACTAATCAAACCAATCAAACTAATCAAACCAGTCAAACTAATCAAACCAGTCAAACCAATCAAACAAATCAAACGAATCAATCTAGTCAAACCAGTCAAACGAATCAAACCAGTCAAACTAATCAAACAAGTCAAACTAATCAAACCAGTCAAACCAATCAAACTAATCAAACAAGTCAAACCAGTCAAACCAGTCAAACCAGTCAAACTAATCAAACCAATCAAACCAGTCAAACCAGTCAAACTAATCAAACCAGTCAAACTAATCAAACAAATCAAACCAGTCAAACTAATCAAACCAGTCAAACCAATCAAACCAGTCAAACAAATCAAACTAATCAAACCAGTCAAACTAATCAAACCAGTCAAACCAATCAAACCAGTCAAACTAATCAAACAAATCAAACGAATCAAACCAGTCAAACCAATCAAACCAGTCAAATTAATCAAACAAATCAAACGAATCAAACCAGTCAAACTAATCAAACCAGTCAGACCAATCAAACCAATCAAACTAATCAAACCAGTCAAACAAATCAAACTAATCAAACCAGTCAAACTAATAAAACCAGTCAAACCAATCAAACCAGTCAAACTAATCAAACAAATCAAACGAATCAAACCAGTCAAACCAATCAAACCAGTCAAACTAATCAAACAAATCAAACGAATCAAACCAGTCAAACTAATCAAACCAGTCAGACCAATCAAACCAATCAAACCAGTCAAACTAATCAAACCAGTCAAACTAATCAAACAAATCAAACGAATCAAACCAGTCAAACTAATCAAACCAGTCAAACGAATCAAACGAATCAAACGAATAAAACCAATCAAACCAGTCAAACTAATCAAACTAATCAAATGAATCAAACCAGTCAAACCAGTCAAACGAATCAAACGAATAAAAACAATCAAACCAGTCAAACGAATCAAACGAATAAAAACAATCAAACCAGTCAAACCAATCAAACTAATCAAACTAATCAAACCAATCAAACCAGTCAAACCAGTCAAACTAATCAAACCAGTCAAACCAGTCAAACTAATCAAACCAATCAAACTAGTCTAACTAATCAAACTAATCAAACCAGTCAAACTAATCAAACCAATCAAACCAGTCAAACTAATCAAACCAGTCAAACCAGTCAAACCAATCAAACTAATCAAACCAATCAAACCATTAAACCAATCAAACCAATCAACCAATTAAACTAATCAAACCAATCAAACAATTAAACTAATCAAACCAATCAAACAATTAAATTAATCAAACCAATCAATCAAAACCAATCAATCTATTCAAACAATTAAACGAATCAAACCAATCAAACAATCAATCAAACCAATCAAGCTAGTCAAACCAAACTAACCAATCAAACCAATCAATCAAACAAATCAATCAAACCAATCAATCAATCAAACCAATCAATCAATCAAACCACTCAAACTAATAAAACCAATCAAACTAATCAAGCTAATCAAAACAATCAAACTAATCAAGCTAATCAAACCAATCAAACTAATCAAACCAAAGTAAGTGCTTCCAAAAACACTGACTACAGACTTTGCCGCGTCCGATATTCACTACTCCAACCATAGATAACCACAGAATGTAGAAAACTGTCAGTAGCAGCGCCATCAGGTGAAAATACCACGGATAACACCCACACCCAGACACAAAGACACACCGATGATAGCATTGGGATAGCATTGGGATAGCATTAGGATAGCATTAGGCCAGTAACAAACCCATCTTCTCCTCTTGCCTCACTATCCAAACACTCCTGGTATTCCAGACCAGAGCCCACGTGCTGCCGGAATCATGAGACTCTCAAAATTAACACCCCCGGAATACTTTGGAGGTTTGATATCGGATCTGATCCTAGTTTGCGACGTTACGTGAACAGTCTAAGCACGAGACACAGATAAATGTTATTTGGGGGCACTGGGTTTAACACACACGCGCACGCAGTGTATTAGCACGCAAAAAGGCCTCCCTGGTTATCAGAGAAACCTGATCGGTGGTTCATGAAATGACAGGAGAGAGGGAGAGAAAGGAGAAAAGATTGTACATGTTTAGAGCCCGGAGCAAAACCACAGCATCCTCTTCGCTGGAGAGAGGGAAACAGACACCACACGAGAGAGAGAGAGAGAGAGAGAGAGAGAGAGAGAGAGAGAGAGAGAGAGAGAGAGAGAGAGAGAGAGAGAGAGAGAGAGAGAGAGAGAGAGAGAGAGAGAGAGAGAGAGAGAGAGAGAGAAGAGGAGGGAGAGAGAGGAAAGAAGAGGGAGAGACAGAGGAAAGAGGAGGGAGAGAGAGAGAGAGGAGGGAGAGAGAGAGAGAGGGGGAGAGAGAGAGAGGGGGGGAGAGGAGGGAGACAGAGGAAAGAGAGACAGAGGAAAGAGGAGGGAGAGACAGAAGAAAGAGGAGGGAGAGACAGGAAAGAGGAGGGAGAGACAGAGGAAAGAGGAGGGAGAGACAGAGGAAAGAGGAGGGAAACAGACACCACACACGAGAGAGAGAGAGAGAGAGAGAGAGAGGAAGAGGAGGGAGAGACAGAGGATAGAGAGACAGAGGAAAGAGGAGGGAGAGACCGAGGAAAGAGGAGGGAGAGAGAGGAAAGAGGAGGGAGAGACAGAGGAAAGAGGAGGGAGAGACAGAGGAAAGAGGAGGGAGAGACAGAGGAAAGAGGAGGGAGAGACAGAGGAAAGAGGAGGGAGAGACAGAGGAAAGAGGAGGGAGAGACAGAGGAAAGAGGAGGGAGAGACCGAGGAAAGAGGAGGGAGAGACAGAGGAAAGAGGAGGGAGAGACCGAGGAAAGAGGAGGGAGAGACAGAGGAAAGAGGAGGGAGAGAGAGAGAGACAGAGGAAAGAGGAGGGAGAGCAAAAGGGGGAACGAAGATTCCTCTAAGGAGAGCGAAAAGAGAGGAAGAGAGAACGAGGTAGAGAGAGAGGAAGCTATTCTGTCCATCCGTTTTACTGCCAGATGCAACTTTTACCAGAGAACCTCGCTACTTCTCAATTGCCCGAGAGGCCTAGTCAAGTCCAGACAGGTACGGAAATGGGCATTGGGGTTGCTGAGGGCTTCAGGGGGCTGGGGTGTTGAGAGGGTGATGTAAATAACTGTAACTCCTTAGGCTGCACACACACACACACACACACACCACAGAAAAGAGTGTCACGCACATACACACCGCAGAAAAGAGTGTCTCTTTGTCTGGTTGGACAAAAGAAATTGAAATCAGCGGACGGATTGTCACAGTCGCGTTACTTCCTCATTCTCTGGCCGCGAAATGAAATGAGAGCGGAAAGACACAAACACATTCCTCCGATCTGACACTCTCAGTCTGTTGTCGCTACGGGTCTGTGTTGTCCCGTAACTAAAAGGGAGTCTTTGGTGACGATAGTGGCCGTTTCAACTGGTATTTGCATACATTTGAGAGTCAAAACAGTGGCAGTTGTAGTGACTATCCCTTCGTCGCCTTCTGATTTGAGGTGTTGTTGTTCCTTTATCAGGAATCACAATACAAAATCATATTCTCACAAAAACCGTCGCTGTCCTGGCGAGCTACAGAATATACCGGCTTTTGCTCCAACTCAGCAATGAAACACCGGATTCACGTCGTCAACGACAGCATTCACCAGTGCCTCGACGAGTTTGAATCATTCGTGTTAGTGCTGGGCTGAAACAAAAGCCTGCACATCTGTAGCTCTCCAGAACCAGGGTTGGAGTCCACTGCAGTAAATACTCTAGTTCTTGAGTCAGAATCTCCTGTCTTTAGGAGAATTTTCCAACCCCCCCTATGACACTTTGAAGCTCTTGACCCCTTAGCCAGAGGTCACAAGGCTTTTATCCCATTGCCATGGTGATATTTGACACCCCAACCCCCAACCCTATCGCGGACTGGGCCCTAACGGCAGACAAAGACGCTGGTATTCATAGCAGCATCATTAAGACGTTAAAAGCTGATCTGTTTTATAGGTCTCCAATCCAGTGGTCTACCACAGCCCTTTACAGAGCGGCCAACTAAGGAGCTGATGCGGACTCTCTGTCAGAGCTCGTGAAACTTACACTGCAACTACACCCACACGCGCACACACCCACACACACAAGCAGGCTGCCACATGCAGACACAAACACACACACACACTAGGCATAGTAAGATGCTCAGGTGTCAAATCCAACTCCCCATCTGCCCAAATCAGCTCCATTAACCCCCCAGTCATCTATTAAATTAGACTGATCTCATTTGAGACCCCGCCCCCCCCCCCCGCGCCACACACACACACACACTTTACCCTGAAGCCACTTCAGCCCTGCTATATTATGCTAACGCAGTTATCCACCACTTTCCATCTCTCCCAATTAATGCAAACCAAAACCAGTAACCACATTTATCAGACATTCCTTCAGGGGGGGGCTTCTCCATATGTAGCCCCTACCCCCTCCCTCCTTTCCTTCCCCCAACCCTCCATCTCTCTGCATTTTTTCCCCAGAAAGGAGTGGAACGCTCTTTGAAGATCAGTCGGGACTACCAACAGAGAAAGACTACTGGCACAAGTATTAATGCACTATTAACAAAATAACATCCCTGATAGATTAAAGTAAAAAAATAAACACTACACCGTTTTACACTACTGATTCTATGTCTTACTATAAATACACACAACTGTAATGTCAGGACTCGGGCAACTCCAGAAGGCGTATTTTCTTCTGTTGAAGCCATTCTGTTGTTGATTTACTTCTGTGTTTACAGTGTTGTAACGATATGCAAATTGTTAAAGTACAAAAGGGAAGTAAATATGAGTTGTAGTCACAATGGTGCTCTCTCTCTCTCTCTCTCTCTCTCTCTCTCTCTCTCTCTCTCTCTCTCTCTCTCTCTCTCTCTCTCTCTCTCTCTCTCTCTCTCTCTCTCTCTCTCTCTCTCTCTCTCTCTCTCTCTCTCTCTCTCTCTCTCTCTCTCTCTCTCTCTCTCTCTCTCTCGCCTCTCTCTCTCTCTCTCTCTCTCTCTCTCTCTCTCTCTCTCTCTCTCTCTCTCTCTCTCTCTCTCTCTCTCTCTCTCTCTCTCTCTCTCTCTCTCTCTCCCTCTCTCTCCCCTCTCTCTCTCTCTCTCTCTCTCTCTCTCTCTCTCTCTCTCTCTCTCTCTCTCTCATCAACAGCCAATATGAAAAAGCTTTCTCTCACACACACCTTTCAGGGGTTTCTCTAAGACCTTAATGAAAGGTGAAGGGCAGAGGTGAGAAAGATATGGGTGGTAGCGAGGCAAGGTCGAAAGGTCAAGATGGGCCAGTGCATGGTGAGAAGAGGAGAGAGACTGGACGCTTTCATCCCTCACCTCTGGGGGTTAGGAGGTGAGGGAGGAGAGGGGAAGAGGTGAGGGCTTAGCGTGAGAGAAGGAGAGGAGGAGGGGAAACAGAGGTCAAACGATGGAAGAACAGGAAACCACTCACACCTGCAGATTGAGAGGAGTTATTAGCTGCAGTCTTACTTAGCTTTACCAACCCAACAAAGAAACAACATCAATGGGGTTCGACTCCTTCCTACAGGAGCCCTTTTCGGTCTCACACACCCGTCCGCTTCTCCACCCCCCCCCCACACACACACTCTATCTTAATAGTGTAATGCCTCCATCCATTTCCCGCTGTCAATTATCCACATTAAACCCCTCCCTCCTTCTCCCTCCCTCCTTCTCTCTCTCTCCCAGAAAGAGGTCAAACTTAGACCCAATGTAAGAACATCTCCCAATGATGCAGGGAAATGGTCTGTGTGTGTGTGTGTGTGTGTGTGTGTGTGTGTGTGTGTGTGTGTGTGTGTGTGTGTGTGTGTATGCGTGTGTGTGTGCCTGCGTGTGTGGGCATGGGTGCGTGTGTGTCGTGTCATACCTGTCAGCGTCTCCCTGGCCCGTGGAGGTGTTGCGTTGGATGGTCTCTCGTACCGCCGCCATGCCGTCAGGTAGACGGTTGAGTCGCCGCGTGTACAGACTCAGACCGCCGTCCGTCATGTAGCTGAGAACAGAAAAGGGCAAGGGTCAACATTAGATAACGCAAGGTTTCCAAAGTCTAAGCTCACGTAAAAAAAAAATACAAAAATAACCCAACAATTAGTTTCACATCCCTTTTGACGGAATACAGTTTATCATGTCAGCTTTCTCGTTGACAAACGAGACGGACGTTCCTTCCTGCTCTAAATAAAATCAACAAGGAGAGGAAAGGACATCCATCTTGTTTGTCCGTCCCAGGCACCCGTCTCATCAATCAGGATTAAATGGCTGCTGGCCGACTGGACCGGGCATGAACTCCACACCACCGGGGCTCTGTGCACATGCACAGAAGAACAAAGACACACACACAAAACGCACACACCAGTGCAGCTAGACCAGTACTTCCCCTAGATGTTTTTCCCGGTGCATTTTGGCACTCTTTTTGTTCAGATTTCAGTCTCGTTTTAGTCATTTTGACTCAAATATAATCAAATCTTAGTCACATTTTTGTCATTTGAATAACGATTTAGTGTGGTTATTGTCAAAATGCCGAAAATAGCGGGCCATTTTAGGCAACTAAACGGCCTTTCATTTTAGTAACATAACATAAGTCCTGCTTCACTAAGCTTGTGATCCTAGCGCCAACAGTGCAGTAATATCTAACAGGTCACAACTCTGCTGGGTTTTTCCTCGCTCAACAGTTTCCCGTGTGTATCAACAATGCTCCGCCACCCAAAGGACATCCAGCCAACTTGACATAACAGTGGGACGCACTGGTCCTGCTTTCGACACCCCGTTGAGTCCACGCCCCGATGAATTGTGGCTGTCGGAGGTTTTGCAACTCAATATTAGGAAGGTGTTCCTAATGTTTGGTAAACTCCGTGTAGGTACGACACTAAACCTTCCACACAACCACTGACTGTACACATACAGTACACCTCGTACATATACTAAGTGTACAATACCAGGGAGTCAGAGCAGCGTAGCCTAGTGGTTAGAGTGTTGGACTAGTAACTGAAAGGTTGCAAGTTCAAATCCCTGAGCTGACAAGGTACAAATCTGTCGTTCTGCCCCTGAACAAGGCAGTTTAACCCACTGTTCCTAGGCTGTCATTGAAAATAAGAATTTGTTCTTAACTGACTTGCCGAGTTAAATAAAGGTAAAATAAATAAATAAATAAAAATAACCAATCCTGAGGAGAGTCACAAGAACTGAACCAACCAATGTGGTGTGAAAAATAGCCCTTTGCCTGTGCATAGACAGGCCATTTTCATATCGTGTATGGTGAAGACACAAACTGCAGAAGGAGCAAAGACACAGAATAACGCACAGAGATGCATTGTCAACGTCCTACTAAAGGCTCTATCAACACACTGCCCTGAACACTTAACGCTCTTGTTTTTTGTACGACCTTTCTACAACCTCTCTATCACATATCTACAACTTCTCTACAACCTATCTATAACATATCTTCAACCTCTCTATCACATATCTACAACTTTTCTTCAACCTCTCTATAACATATCTACCACCTCTATCACATATCACAACTTCTCTTCAACCTCTCTATCACATATCTACAACTTCTCTACAACCTATCTATAACATATCTACAACCTCTCTATAACATATCTACAACCTCTCTATAACATATCTACAACCTCTCTATAACATATCTACAACCTCTCTATAACATATCTACAACCTCTCTATAGCATATCTACAACCTCGCTATAACATATCTACAACCTCGCTATAACATATCTACAACCTCTCTATAACATATTTACAACCTCTCTATAACATATCTACAACCTCTCTATAACATATCTACAACCTCTCTATAACATATCTACAACCTCTCTATAACATATCTACAACCTCTCTATAACATATCTACAACCTCTATCACATATCTACAACCTCTATCACATATCTACAACCTCTATCACATATCTACAACTCCTCTTCAACCTCTCCATCACATATCTACAACCTCTATCACATATCTACAACTTCTCTACAACCTCTGTATAACATATCCACAACCTCTCTATAACATATCTACAACCTCTCTATAACATATCTACAACCTCTCTATAACATATCTTCAACCTCTCTATCACATATCTACAACCTCTCTATAACATATCTACAACCTCTCTATCACATATCTACAACCTCTCTATAACATATCTACAACCTCTATCACATATCTACAACTCCTCTTCAACCTCTCTATCACATATCTACAACCTCTATCACATATCTATAACTTCTCTACAACCTCTGTATAACATATCCACAGCCTCTGTATAACATATCTACAACCTCTCTATAACATATCTACAACCTCTATCACATATCTACAACATATCTACAACTTCTCTATCACATATCTACAACCTCTCTATCACATATCTACAACCTCTCTATCACATATCTACAACCTCTCTATCACATATCTACAACCTCTATCACATATCTACAACCTCTATCACATATCTACAACCTCTCTATAACATATATACAACCTCTCTATAACATATCTACAACCCCTCTATAACATATCTACAACCTCTCTATAACATATCTACAACCTCTCTATAACATATATACAACCTCTCTATAACATATCTACAACCTCTCTATAACATATCTACAACCTCTCTATAACATATCTACAACCTCTCTATCACATATCTACAACCTCTCTATCACATATCTACAACCTCTCTATAACATATCTACAACCTCTCTACAACATATCTACAACCTCTCATTATACCAGTCTCTTCAGCCACCTGTCCCCTTTGCCCTTTTCAGAGACACACAGAGGTGAGACACTGTATGAGGGGAACAGGTGAACAAGAAGGTGGAGGATGACGACGATACTGTAACTGGCCAGGTCTCTTACTTCGTACACCAATAACTCCCATAGGAAGTGGTTCAATCTAATAACAGCCACACAGAGGGGCGGTTGTCTCCTACTCTCGTACAGTATGTCCGCTCAGAAGCATTTTGTCATTCCATAAACATCTCTAGAATAACCTGGTATCTATGGACTTTACTGCAGAAAGCTAATCGGCGACATCGGCTCAAACATTTGAGCTTCACCTCTCATGTTATACGGCTACTGACCGGGGTTCTACTCAAATTGCATTTAAATTAACTCAATTCCGGAAAGGAATTCCCGATGCCTAAACCAAAAAGGACCCATTTGTTTTGTGTGAGGGCTTTCCAGTTCACGCCCAGAGTTCCCACCCAGTGGGACAATAAATAGACCCTAACTCTGCAACTGGCGACAGCAGAAGTGCCACTCTCACTAAAAACCAGGTAATGGCAACGTCGAGGTGCTACATGCTCAGCAACTCAGGACGACATCTCAGAGTCACACACACACACACACACTCACACACACACACACACACCTTTATCCCCACTCATTTAAAAACAGATAAGACAACTGGATTGGTTAAAAAAAATCACCAGATCTAACTTTCCGGTTCACCCACCATTGGGACCTACCTTTTCGCCTCGCACATCTTTAATGACGGGCGTCCAACCTCAAACAAACGTGTCCAGGTGAGTTAAGATCCCCCCTCGATAAAGATCAGAATGAAGCGTTCAGATCAGAATGTGTGTGTGTGTGTTCCAAATATTATATGTAGAAACAGTGTAACTGGCATACATATACTCTGCCTTATTTGTCTTGCGTGCGCGTGTGTGTGTGTGTGTGTGTGTGTGTGTGTGTGTGTGTGTGTGTGTGTGTGTGTGTGTGTAATGTCTATACACTTAGACCTAAGTGTGTGCATAAGTATGTCTCTCGCGTGTATAAGTATCTGTGAATATGCCGTATGTGTGCTTCTAGTGTGTGTCCCTCGGTGGGTGCTCAGTGTTGGTATGCGGGCTTCTTCTGTTAACTCCTCATGCTCCCACTCACTGAAGGCTCTGCCTCTGCCTGGCTGTCTGCTTACTAAAGAGCACCAGGTGGATAGGGGTGAAGAGGGGAGGGGGTAAGGTTTAGAAGAGGAGGGGTCCAAAGAGAACACCACACCCCCAAGCCAGTCAGAGCGAGAGGTGAGGGAAGTTGGACCGGGGGGGGGGGGGGGGGGGGGGGGGGGGGGTATCTCCAGGGGCCAGAGAAGCCGAAAGGGTAAGAGAGGGGGAGGGGTGGGGGTACAGTGCTGGCTGAGGTACTTCATTCTCACGCAGAGTGATCAGAAGGCTCATACATCACGTTGTCGTGTCCGGGGCTTCCAGAAAGCACGACATCAGACACACTTCACATGCCCAGGTTAGAAGCCACAGCATGAACCGAGGATCAAAACACCTCCGGTCTTCATAGCTGTTTCACCACCAGGTGCTAACCTCTCACTTTCAACCAATTCAAAAAATTTGATGTATCATTTTATTTTTTTTACTCCTCCACATGAATATATAGATTATAAAAACACCTTTACACAACTGGAATGAGATAACGAACGACAAATGTAAGTCGACCTGTAAGTACAACTAGATAGATTACTATATCGTAAACATTTATGAAAACAACATTTGGATTTTTCTGGTCTTAATTCAAGGTTAGGCAAAAGGTTAGGTTTAAAATCTGATTTAAGAAGATACATTTTATTAAAAGGCAGTGTGTGTGACCTTGCCACTTGCACAGATAATGACTACTCTGTAGGTGGGCGTGGAATCCCCCTGCCAACTCATCCTCTATGGTCAAACCTATATCACGTGCTTTAATCAGTTAGCTGCTAACGCAACCTAGCATTGGTGGTTAACCATTCAAGGCCAGGGGAGGAGACTAAGCTATCAGTGTCTGTTTTAAATGGTTAAGACACAGGGAGGCTCCACCATATCACCACACACACACACACACACACACAACCCCCCAGGCTACAGGCGTAATCTGGTCACTTGAATAAGGGCTCATTTCGACCATCCATCACCCTGTTCAGAGGCTGAGGCTGGGACCACACACACACACACACACACACACACACACACACACACACACACACACACACACACACACACACACACACACACACACACACACACACACACACACACACACACACACACACACACACACACACACACACGCACGCACTCCTGTGCCTATAGTTCATCCTCAGAGCCTTTGTGTGTTTCCTTTATATCCACTGTCATCATAATTCTCTCACATGGCCAGGCTAGTGGTACAGAACATGATACCGGATCTAAACTCTGTACAGCACTTGATCACTCATCTCTCTACACTAAGGCACTACGGCTTTGGCTGGAGTCCCACCCAATCCCTAAGTATAGATGTAGGAGATCATACTGCACTAGCAGGGGAATGGTTGGGGCCTTCATAGCACTCACCTGCCCAGGTGTGAGTGTTTTGATTTTGATTTGATTTTAATCTCTTTTACTCCCCATTTGGACTAATCTTCCAAGAGTCCTTAAACATTCAAATACAATTTATAATACAAACACACTTTCACATATAACACACTATTACAAACATACATAACATACTAACATAATGACCCAATAAATACTCAATCTAAAAAATATTGATTCTTCATCTACTATAGTCCCACAACATTTCTATATACTATATTTAAATTGTTTTAGAATTATGTTTACATTTTTATTGAAAGGTTTCTAGTTTGCTCAGTTAATTTATTCAATTTCTGTATTGCTCTAAATCGAAATGTTATTTTGCCTATTTCTCTTTTCTGTCTGGATAACACATAGATGGTGGACAATCTATTCCTAGTATTTACTGAATGTCTGTCTTTTACCAACTGAATACCGTTGTGAATACAACTTGGCCGTTTTAAATGATGTATATTACAAAATAAAATAAGCATGTTTTTTTCAATTATCTTGTTGATTGATGACAAACCAAGAGCATTGTGTATGACGACAACAGAATAACCATATCTCCACATAAAACAATCCTTGCTGCTTTGTTCTGTGCATTCTGCAGCCTCCTAACTTCACTTGATGATGCATTTCCCCAGACCACAGAACAGTAGTAGTTCACCTGACTCTCAATTAATGCTTGTGTTATTTGCCTTAGAATTTTTCCTGGTAAATATTTAGCTATCCTTCTGATTATGCATGCTGTTTTAATATATATATATTTTTGACATAGATTAGTTATTTGAGATGACCATGATAAGCAGTTGTCTAGCTGCACTCCCAATAGTTTGATTTCTGCCACTTCTTCAATTTGTACTCCTCCCATACTTAATTGTATCCCATGCTGTTTTGGCCTTTTCCTAGTTGAACAGACCAACATAACTTTGGTTTTCTTGGTGTTTAAAACAAGTTTGTTTTGGCAAACCCACTTCCTGATATTCTCCAAATCTCCTTGTAAAGCCTGCTGTACCTGTTGAACCGATTGTCTTGCTGCATAAATTGTAGTTTCATCTGCAAATATAGTAGATTGAGTTTCAACCAAGGCATAGGGAAGGTCGTTGGTAAATATTAAATAAAGAAGTGGCCCAAGGCAGCTACCCTGCGGTATACCATAGTTTAACACATTAGGGGAAGAAAATGAACCATTGATATAGGTGGACTGTTTCCTGTCAATTAGATATGACTGTACCCAATTCAATGCTACCTCCTTAAAACCATAATGCATTAATTTTGTCAAAATGATTTCATGATCCACTAAATCAAATGTGTGTGTGTGTGTGTGTGTGTGTGTGTATGTGTCTGTGCATGGTTTGAAATAGGTTATCTGAATGCGTTAGGGGGAGCACTTAACCCCACCCCTTTCAGAGCAGGTGACTCTGCGGAAGTGAAATGGAGCGAGAGAAACTTGCCGCTTTTTTTATTCATACAACCTTCGATTCCATCATCTTTTAATTAATTTTTTTTAATGTATTTTCTATACATGGTGGGGTCGTGTCTGTGTCGGATCGAGGGCCAAAAAACTTTGGAATCACTTGAATTATGTGATCTAAAGAAGGCTATTTTCCTTCCTCTTGAGACTTTGAGGAGTGTAAGGATTTTTTTTTTTGCTTTTTGATGTTTGACTATACAGTATTCAGATATCCGTTCTTAGCTACTCATAGGTCCCTTTTTATCTAGTACATATCTTTCTGTTCCCCCACGAAGCTGCATTCAAAAATGTATACATAGTCTGCTGCCTTGTGTCTTAGTCTCACGCTCTCATTTTGGCCATTCACTCTCCTGATTCTGGCATCCGCAGCAGAGTTGGCTCCCAGTGTGTAAATTCATATGATAATAATGACAGCATTGGTTTAAATTGCAGAGTATGACAGCCAAGGTATGCAGGGGGCCTGTTACAACATGGGCACTGACTAGAAAACAAACAGGTTATGAGGTTCAACTCTACTGGATTGAACTCACAGAGCGAAGCTTCATACAGTTAGCATCTGATCTGGGCCCATGTTCATGAAGCGTCTCAGAGTAGGAGTGCTGATCTAGAATCTGTTTTGCCCTTCAGATCAATAATGAGAATACAATTATATGGACAGGCAATACCTGATCCTAGACCAGCACTCCTAATCTGAGACGATTTGTGGATACGGGTCCTGGTCCCCAAAGGACATACAATGCATTCGGAAAGTATTCAGACCCCTTCCCCCTTTTCACATTTTTGTTACATTACAGCCTTATTCTAAAATGTATTAAATTGTTTTTTTCCCTCATCAATCTACACAAAATACCCCATAATGACAGAGAAAACAGGTTTTTCGAAATTTTAGCAAATTTACTAAAAATAGAAAACTGAAAACCTTATTTACATAAGTATTCAGACCCTTTGCTATGAGACTCAAAATTGAGCTCAGATGCATCCTGTTTCCATTGATCACCTTTGAGATGTTTCTACAACTTGACTGGAGTCCACCTGCGGTAAATTCAATTGATTGGACATTATTTGGAAAGGTACACACCTGGATATATAAGGTCCCACAGTTGACAGTGAATGTCAGAGCAAAAACCAAGCCATGAGGTTGAAGGAATTGTCCGTAGACCCCCGACACAGGATTGTGTCGAGGCACAGATCTGGGGATTGGATACCAAAAACATTTTTGCAGCATTGAAGGTCCCCAAGAACACAGTGGCCTCCATCATTCTTAAATGGAAGAAGTTTGGAACCACCAAGACTCTTCATAGAGCTGGCCGCCCGGCCAAACTGAGCAATTGGGGGAGAAGGGCCTTGGTCAGGGAGGTGACCAAGAACCCGATGGTCACTCTGACAGAGCTCCAGAGTTCCTCTGTGGATATGGGAGAACCTTCCAGAAGGACAACCATCTCTGCAGAACTCCACCAATCAGGCCTTTATGGTAGAGTGGCCAGACTGAAGCCACTTCTCAGTAAAAGGCACATAACAGCCCACTTGGAGTTTGCCAAAAGGCACCTAAAGGACTTTCAGATCATGAGAAACAAGATTCTCTGGCCTGATGAAACCAAGATTCAACTCTTTGGCCTGAATGCCAAGCATCACGTCTGGAGGAAACCTGGCACCATCCCTACGGTGAAGAATTGTGGTGGCAGCATCATGCTGTGGGGATGATTTTCAGCAGCAGGGACTGGGAGACTAGTCAGGATCGAGGGAAAGATGAATGGAGCAAAGTACAGAAAGATCCTTGATGAAAACCTGCTCCAGAGCACTCAGGACCTCAGACCGGGGCGAAGGTTCACCTTCCAACAAGAACACCCTAAGCACACAGCCAAGACAACGCAGGAGTGGCTTCGGGACAAGTCTCTGAATGTCCTTGAGTGGCCCAACCAGAGCCCGGACTTGAACCCGATCGAACATCTCTGGAGAGACCTGAAAATAGCTGTGCAGTGACAATCCCCATCCAACCTGACAGAGCTTGAGAGGATCTGCAGAGAAGAATGGCAGAAACTCCCCAAATACAGGTGTGCCAAGAAGACTCGAGGCTGTAATCGCTGCCAAAGATGCTTCAACAAAGTACAGAGTAAAGGGTCTGCATACTTATGTAAATGTGATATTTCAGTTTTATTTTATTTATAAAATGTGCAAAAAAAAAATTAAACCCGTTTTGCTTTGTCAATATCGAGTATTGAGTGTATGTTGATGAGGGGGAAAAAACGATTTAATACATTTTTATATAAGGCTGTAACGTAACAAAATGTGGAAAAAGTCAAGGAGTCGGAATACTTTCCGAATGCACTGTATACCAACAACAACAACAAATGTATTTCTCCCTTCATGCCACATTACTGTTGGCTGTACCATGTTCACATTTTTACACTTGGGGGAGATTACAAATACACTGGCGCCCTCTTGTGACATGACAGCCACTTACAATAGATTGATTCCCCAACCTATGGGAAAGTGCGCAAAACCAACCAAACCAGCCCCAAAAGGGATGAGTTGCAATTTGCAAAATACATTTTAAAAAAAAAACCCTGTCATCATATGAATCCTACAGACGAAGAACCATATATGTGACATTTACAAAAAAAATGAGATATACATGAACAATCATTATTGGACACCCTTTTTCTATAGTGAACCGGTTTCACAAGCTTTCCACGTGCTAATTAACAATAATTTTAAATTTAAAGATAGGCTCTAGTGGAATAACCGTTTATGTGCACCACTCAGAATGGACGGACAAGCGCACAACCTTTCTGTTGCTGATGAAAATCGCAGAAATGTGGGAAAGAAACGTAAAACAAAACTAAAAGAATGGAAAGACAGGCAAAGGAAGATCTTACGGGATGCGGGAAAACCCTATACAAATCGTAAGGGTCAAGAAAAAACTGGGTAAAGCTGTCCAAAAGAGGTTTGTGGAAGAACCGTATATCAAACAATCAAGCTAGCTAGCTAGCTATAGAGTACAGTAACTAACATGTATGTTGTGGGTTGTCTAATTTGTAACTATAGAGAAAACATATTAGCTAAAGTTCGTTGGCTAATAACTCATACATTATCGTTACAAATGCTATTGCTAGATTATAGAAGAAACATAGGTAGCTACTTTTTCTCCATCCACCGGATGATTCTATATGGCTACAGTAGCTAGCTAGTTACACTGTATCCTGCAGGGAAGAGCGTGTTCCACGACGTGCAGAAAGGATTGTGGAAAGTGACTGATGAGCGCAAGCTGCATCTGTTCAACAGTTTCTACACTGTCCCATACGAGAAACAACAAGCGTTGATTCTCTCCGGCTTAGAACAGGTTAGAAATAAGACAAAACGCCTATTATTATAATAGCTATATTGAACACTTGCATAGTTTAACTTTGACAGTAATGATACGTACATTAACGTTAACTCTAAAAGTGCTGTGTTACACAATGGTGCAATACAAACTCATTCTGTGTATAGATTGGGAGTGTTTTGTAGTTCTATGGTATGTTCACATTGAGGGCTTCATTTTAAATGAGACTAAGATTTCATGACTCAACTTTTAAGAAAAGTAATCAGTGCTAAAGTTGATAGACCACCTTTAAATGAACCTCCATACAAATGAATTAACTACATATTGCATTTAAGTTATTTACATGAAGGGCATCTGTACTTGAAAGTACTTAAAACATCATATCAGATGTTAAAAAAGGACATCTTACAAGAGTCATGCAAAATGTCACATATACTGACTGTTCTTCCACAAACTGAACAAATTATGCTAGTTCTCTCAGAATACTCACCCACTGGTGACATCATCAGGGCGCGCTGCGTTCTTGCTCAGCACATCCCCGTCACTCATGTAGCCCGTCACCTCCATGGCGATGCCCTCCAGGTCAATATCCTCCCCTCTCCCCCCCAGATCCATACTGAGGGCACCTCCCCGCCCCGCCAGCTGTCTCCGCAGGGGGCCAGGGTACAGGTAGCGGCCCCCCTGCCCTCCTCCTCCTCCCGAGGCACGACCCCCGTAGCCGTTCCCCGTGGAGGGTGCGTCCCCCGCCTGCAGGCGGGGGCTGGATTGGCCCAGTCGCCATGACGACAGGGAGGGCCGGGAGGAAGTCAGGCTGAGGATGCTCCGCCCACTCCCGCCGCCGCTGCCACCGCTGATCTCCGTGGTGACGTTGCTATCAAAGGTCGTCTCCAAGGTGCTGGGGGAGGGGGGAGGGAGGGGGAGAAGCGGGAAAAAAGACTGAGCGTAAGGCTAGACATTAGCTCAGTAGTATTGAACTGGACTAGACAGTGGGTAAGACCTCTCTAATTGTGCGAAAAGGAGAGAGCAAGCCGCAGGGAGAGAGACTGGGTCAGGAGCTTAAATCAAAATCCAAAGACAAAACCACCGCTCCATCCAGCCACTACTGCTTCAAAGACACTGACAATCTCATACAGGGGGTAGATCATGCTGAAAGAACCAGACACAAGACACAGTCTAGTGGGTTTTGGAGAACAAGCCCTCCATTACATACACACTAGAATAGAGCATCAGACAGACAAGCCTCAAACCGCAAAAGTTCATCCAACTTCGTCCTTTATTCTATTTCTATCTGGCAACCCTGGAGGCCGGGACACATCCCCAGTGTCAGACTCGTGAGTTATTAGTGACACTACATGGCCACTAGGTGGCAGTCACGTCCCACTTAAACCGGCTTCAAAATTAGAACTTTGTCCTGGGTAGACCACCCATTAACACGACCGCTATTTAAAACAGACGTGCTAACTCACTTTACCGTCTACATTAACAGCCTGCTTTTGGGATTTTCTTTCACAAGAGAAAGTGTTATGGATCATTTGCTAAGAATATCTTTATTGTGATCACTATTGTGGTCTCTCTATAGGAGCTGTGTCTTTTATGTCTTCACGGATGTCAGTGGAACTTGTCGGACACACAGAAATAGAATGTGGAATTGAAACTGGCATCTGTTTGGCTACTTGGCTGGACATTGTCCATTCTCATTTGCAGGAGGTTCATACCTGTGTGTGATCTGAGTCCCCCGTAGACTGGACATGGTCTCTTCCAGGTTCTGGCGGAGGTCTGCAATGTTTTTAACAGTCCGCAGCCGCCGTGTCTCTGGATCTTCTTCTATACGGAACAAACATTGTACCTGAGCACATAGGCACTAGCGGTGCGCGGATCAACTGTCAATTCACCCACACCCGCCCGCTATTGCTAATAACCCATCAGCAACCACCAGGCTATATGTGATAAAGTCCAAATCTGAGGCTCACACCGGACCCTAACCCGCTAATATAGAAGACGCGCTCTTAAGCTACAGTCAGAGTCAACTCCGATTGTGCCTCCATGGATACACGTTAACTTTTTCTCCCCGTTCCTAAAAAACATTTGGCAATTGGAGTGTAGGCTATTTGACGCGCGCACAGTTAGGCTCCTAAATGTTAGGCTTAGACACTAATGCTAGATAGCCTACAATAATGAAAGAAAAACCTCAATGTAGCCTATAGATATGAATGATATTTTTATTGATTTTTTTTAAGGTATCGTTTTAACTTGATTCAACCCGCCCGTCATCAACACAATATTTTCATGACCCTAAACTCGCCCGCTCCGTGGACATAACCGAGGGGACTGCGGGCTATGAGTCAACCTGCGCTTCACTAATGGACACAACAAAAACCCACAACTGAATTGAGTGTGCATGAGCCAGGAAGGTATGTTTCCCATCAGATAGAATCAACCCACAGTCGGATTCATGTGCTGTTCTCCTCCAACTAACAATCTCACCCAATCAAAAATAACCCCCCCCAAAAAATGGCCCATGTAACTTCTGTACAGTGCAGACACATAATCAATCGCCCATCAGCTCCTACAGACAGAACTAGTCGATGGCCTACCTGAAAGGTCCTCAATGGATGGCTGGCTGGCTTTAAAGGGGATGTTTTCTCCTCCCCTTCCTCCTGACCCTGCCTCTGTCGCCATGATACCGTCCACGTCCGTTTGTGACCTAGATGACGGGGAAATTCAGAGCAAACGGCTTGCAGATTCCCACTAACGATCAGTGACTAATGACTTATGGTCCTTTCAGACTTTCTCGGGATACTATTACGGATTCGCAAAGGATTGACAAATGTTAAAGTTGACAGTTTTATCAGTCCAACGTGTATGTATTACTCACCTGTACATGAAGGGTGCTACGGTGGCTGTGTTGGGGTGGCTGTGGTGCTGCTGGGGCTGAGGTAGCTGGACGCTGACTGTGTTGCAGGCTGTGCTCTGTGTAGCGCCACCACTACCACCTTCCACCACCGGGGCGGCGCTGTGGCCCTGTTGTGAGGCCTTGCCCTCTGTAGAAGCCAGACTAGAGGTAGAGCTAGAGTGCCTGCTGTCCCTGTCTCGGTCTCTGTCCAGGTGTCCGCGTTGCAGGACAAGACCCCCTCCCAACCGCATGCTCCGGGGACGCTCCCCACCCTCCTTCCCCCCTGCCGAGGGCGCCTTCCCCCCTACCCCTGAGGTTTTACCCCCTGGCTTTGGTATGCCGCTGTGTGCAGGGACAGAACTCTCCTTCTTGGCCACTTTGCTCCCTTTGGGTATGAAACTGGCGATTTTAGAAGTTCTCTTATTGGAGGAGGGTTCTGTTTCCATTGCGACACTGGTAGTCGCTTCCTCCTTAGGCTCCTCCCCCCTGAGTTCCATCCTCTCGGTGGTGATGTGTTTCCCCGCCTCTTTCACTCTTTCCCTCTCCTTCTCCTTCTCCTTCTCTTTCTCCTTCCCCCTCTCCTTCTCCTTCTCTTTCTCCTTCTCCAGTCCTTTCACTGAGCTCTTTTTAGAAGTCATAGCTCTGCTGAACGTGCGCTGAGCGATTCCCCTCAGTGCAATCTTGGGGCTGCTGGTTGTTGTGGCGATGGTAGGGACATGGGCTGAAGCACCACCGTGGGTCGTCCCGTTACCTGTCCCGTTGACGCCGGGCCGGGTGTTCCCCTCTGCCTCCCCTAGGGAGTCGGTGTTGGACCCTGCTTCTGCCCTCTCTACTTCACCAGCCCCGAGCTGCCGGGCGGGGGCACCGCTGTCCGCCTGAGCTCCCTGATTGCTGGAGGACGAGGACTTAGATCCGCCTTTACTGTTAAACAGCTTGAGCTTCTCCAGCATAGACTTCTGTTGGATGACTTTAGGGGGGGGCTCGGTGGACGAGGAGGCCTTTGAGGAGGTATCCTTCTCCTGCTTGACAGAGAGCATGGCTGAGGAGGAGGTGTGCTTGGAGCTCACAGACTTACTCCTCCAGGGCTTGCTGCTGGAGTTGGGGTGGGGGATGGCCGAGGAAGAGGAGGAGGAGGATGGAGGGACAGGAGCCGAGGTAGAGACGCTGTTGGCAGAAGTGCTGATGGTCACCGGGGACGACGGAGCATGTTCAGTCATTACCGGAGTCTGTGAAGTCATGTCCTCGGACGGTTCTGTGAGGAAGAGGAGAGGATGAAGAGGTGGAAGGGATGAAAAAAAGGGAAGAGAGGAGGAAGTGAGAAGCGGATAACCGAGAGGGGAGGAGAATAGGAGCGAGAGGGGATGAGGAGATGAGAGGAGGAAGTGAGAAGCGGATAAACGAGAGGAGAATAGGAGCGAGAGGGGATGAGAAGATGAGAGGAGGAAGTGAGAAGCGGATAAACGAGAGGAGAGGAGAATAGGAGCGAGAGGGGATGAGGAGATGAGAGGAGGAAGTGAGAAGCGGATAAACGAGAGGAGAATAGGAGCGAGAGGGGATGAGGAGATGAGAGGAGGAAGTGAGAAGCGGATAAACGAGAGGAGAATAGGAGATTAGGAGATGAGAGGAGTGAAGAAGAAGAAGATGAAGAGAAGGGAGAAAGCAGGAGTGGGAGAGAGGATAAGGAGAGGGGAAAGGCAAGAAATAAGAGATGGTTAGACAGAGCAATCCTCATAGACCCCACACCAACTGTCCATATAAGGTCTTGCACTGTGGAAATCTTGAGTTAGCCTGTGTTGACACAGTCTAAACGTGCCATTACTTAACGTTAGCGAGCACACGACACTCGGATAACTATTAGAAACCTTGGACACTAACAACGAGAGTGCCCATCATAAACTGTTTATAAAAACAATGAGGGAAAGCCCTTTAAAGTTTGACCTAGGAATTTTAGCTGAGATAGAACACTGCTACTAACACCCTTGGGAGGTTTGGACTTATATGGACTGATTCTGGTTCATTATCTTCCAATTCACAGTCAAAGACTTGCTCTATCCCAAGTCTGTATTCTGAACTACTGTGGAAATGAGCTAGCTAAAACACAAACACTTTCATTAAATTGGACTATTTTGTCTAAATGAAGGTTTTACAAAAGACACGTCTGTTTTACTGTTACAGAGCACACAAAAACCAACACAAAGTACTTTTTAAAAAGTTTATAGTTTGTTACCCCTCTAAATCAATAATGTTTGACTTACCAAAAACAGTCACAATCAAATCCAAAACCAACATAGATACAGAACTCATAGAGCAGCTAAGATGTTCTTCCTCGAGAGACTAATACTGTACAGTACAAGAACAGTGTAGTTATTGTTGTGTGCCGGTAGAGACTCCAAGTGCCAACTTACTGCTAGCATTACTTTGAATATTCAAAGCCAAACTGCCAAACTGCCCTTGTGGCCACTCCCATGCCCAACCCATTCGTCAGCCAGTACAGCACATGGATACGGCAAAACAGAAGCCAAGGTCCTGCTGCACTTACCCAAATACCTTCACAAACACGGTCTATTATTAAGTAATGATCTCAAACTTTATCCGTTGCAATTCCTTTTCAACACACTCTTAGGGAAAAAAGGTGCTCTCTAGAACCTCTAAAAGGTTATTCGGCGGTCAAACCCTTTTTAAGAACCCGTTTTGATCCAGGTAGAACCCTTTTCAGTTCCAAGAAGAATCCTCTCTTACATAGGGTTCTACATAGAAACAATAAGGTTTCCCCCCCGGAACCAAAAAAAGGGTTCTCCTATGAGGAGAGCCGAAGAACCCTTTTGGAATCCTTTTTTTGTAAGAGTGTACCATCTCTTCGTACAGTGCAGTATGCAACCCCTTTTTCAGTATACTGCATTAACATGACTCTAAACACTTGGTAACTCCATAAACAAATCTAATTTAATCTTCACACATTTGAACCTCGTTAAGGAAGTATTTACTAGGAATATTAAACACTCCACATCTTTATGCCACATCCCCTTTCCATCCCATTTATTCCTGTTTTTTAAACACCTTTCATGCCCTAATTGCTTTTCATGCCCCTTTCGTTTCCCCCCAGTTCAGTATTTAGCAAGCCCGCATTGAAACAATGCGCCCATTAGGAAGTGATTAAGGCCCAATTAGCCGTGCTAGAGGTTAGCCGGCGGAAAGTGGGTCAGGTTGCTAATAGCTGGCTTCCTATTGGAGGAGGGCCTGAATGAGAGAGAGAGAGAGGACCAGCAGTAATTACAGAGGAGGTAGAGAGAGAGAGAGAGAGAGAGAGAGAGAGAGAGAGAGAGAGAGAGAGAGAGAGAGAGAGAGAGAGAGAGAGAGAGAGAGAGAGAGAGAGAGGGGGATTCAGACTCACTGAGGCTGGGATGTGGGAAAAGGGGAACGTTGAGTAGCTTACGTCGTGCCAACAGAACGGTCTGTGCCCCAGAGGGAGAATAGGGGGTGAAACCAGCTTGGGTTTTGGTTGAGAAGTGGACATTGTGTTGGCTTGGACACTGGACACAAGAAACACACAGAGCATTTCTGGGGATGACCCAGAACCAGATGACCACCTAAGATGCCCCAGTTTGAATGAAAAGAAGATCCACATTTCGCATCCTGGGTCAGAAGTGAAATTGCAATGAACCCCTTTGCCCCACAGTTGTCAATAAAGTTGTATTGAATTCCATCCCCTTCTTATATCACACAATTGACTTGTTTCCTGTTTTAGACACACACGTGATGTATCAATACACATAAACACTCACACCTGAGCCACTGACCAGCATTCTTTCTCCCTCTTCCACACCTAAAGATTGCCACACAATCAACTTTTGTCTGGTCCAATATCACAAACACATGGACTGCTGACATCCCACTCGTAAGAGATCATAGACCTCCTGACCTACTTAGATCACTGTGACAAAGTTCACTACCTTGGGACAAAAATAGGACTCCACCAACACACACACACACCTTTGTGCCTCTATATGACTTGTGTATTCTCGTAGTTTACACAGGACCCAGGTTTTAGTGTTTAAATCTTAACTACTCAATTAGTGCAGTCAATTAGTAGTCTGAAATCTGAGTCTGACAGACAGAGCGAGGCCCTCAGGACTTAACCACAGACCACCAGTGAACTTCCTGCCATAACCCAACTCTGTTTCTCTGTCTTTTAGAATAAGGCTGTAACGTAACAAAATGTGGAAAAAGTCAAAGGGTCTGAATACTTTCCAAATGCACTGCAGATGAGATTTTGGTTTAATCCATTGTTTAACAGAGGTATGAACGCGGCTGTGTAGACTAGAGTAGAAGTGTGTGTGTGTGTGTTTATGTGTATTGATACATCATACATGTCTAAAACACACACACACACACACACACACACACACACACACACACTTCTACTCTAGTCTACACAGCCGCGTTCATACCTCTGTTAAACAATGGATTAAACCAAAATCTCATCTGCAGTGCATTTGGAAAGTATTCAGACCCTTTGACTTTTTCCACATTTTGCTACACTACAGCCTTATTCTAAAATGGATTAAATAGATTTTTTCCCTCATCAATCTACACACAATACCCCATAATTACAAAGCAAAAACGGGTTTTTAGAAATGTGTAAAAAAAAAAACTGAAATATCAAATTTACGTAAGTATTCAGACCCTTTACTCAGTACTTGTGGAAGCGCTTTTGGCAGCGATTACAGTCTCGAGTCAAGACAGCCTATAGGGAGGAGGTCAGAGACCTGGCCGGGTGGTTCCAGAATAACAACCTCTCCCTCAACGTAACCAAGACTAAGGAGATGATTGTAGGCTACAGGAATAGGAGGACCGAGCACGCCCCCATTCTCATCTACGGGCCTGTAGTGGAGCAGGTTGAGTTCCTTGGTGTCTACATCAACAACAAACTAGAATGGTCCAAACACACCAAGACAGTCGTGAAGAGGGCACGACAAAGCCTATTCCCCCTCAGGAAACTAAAAAGATTTGGCGTGGGTCCTGAGATCCTCAAAAGGTTCTACAGCTGCAACATCGAGAGCATGGTTGCATCACTGCCTGGTACGGCATTTGCTCTGCCGCCGACCGCAAGGCACTACAGATGGTAATGCGTACGGCCCAGTACATCACTGGGGCCAAGCTTCCTGCCATCCAGGACCTCTACACCAGGCGGTGTCAGAGGAAGGCCCTAAAAACTGCCAAAGACTCCAGCCACCCCAGTTATAGACTGGTCTCTCTGCTACTGCATGGCTAACGGTACCGGAGGGCCAAGTCTAGGTGTAACGATCCTCTTCCTGTGAATGACTGGACCAAGGCGCAGCGTGAGACGTGTTCATGATATTTTATTAAAATCAGAACACTAGAACAAAAAACAACAAAGAGGAAAACGAACAGTTCTGTAAGGAAACTAACAATACAGAAAACAACTACCCACAAAACCCATGTGGGCAAGAGCTACCTAAGTATGGTTCCCAATCAGAGACAACGATAGACAGCTGTCCCTGATTGAGAACCATACCCGGCCAAAAACAAAGAAATACAAAAACATAGAAAAAGGAACATAGAATGCCCACCCTAGTCACACCCTGGCCTAATTTTTAGAAATGTGTAAAAAAAAAAACGTGCTTCTACACCTGCATTGCTTGCTGTTTGGGGTTTTAGGCTGGGTTTCTGTACAGCACTTTGAGATATCAGCTGATGTACGAAGGGCTATATAAATACATTTGATTTGATTTGATTTAACCAAAATAGAGAATAAAAGCCTCTCTATGGCCAGGGCGTGACACTAGGACAAAAAGGCTTCTCAACAGTTTTTACCCCCAAGCCATAAGGCTCCTGAACAGGTAATCAAATGGCAACCCGGACTATTTACATTGTGTGCCCCCCCCAACCCCTCTATTACGCTGCCGCTACTCTCTATTTATCATACATGCATAGTCACGTTAACTATACATTCATGTACATACTACCTAAATTGGCCCGACAAACCAGTGCTCCCGCACACTGGCTTACCGGGCTATCTGCATTGTGTCCCGCCACCCGCCAATCCCTCTTTTACACTACTGCTACTCTCTGTTCATCATATATGCATAGTCACTTTAACCATATCTACATGTACATACTACCTCAATCAGCCTGACTAACCGGTGTCTTTATGTAGCCTCACAACTGTTATTTTTCACAGTCTTTTTACTGTTGTTTTATTTCTTTACTTACCTATTGTTCACCTAATACCTTTTTTGCACTATTGGTTAGAGCCTGTAAGTAAGCATTTCACTGTAAGGTCTACCTACACCTGTTGTATTCGGCACCACGTGACAAATAAACTTTGATTTGATTTGAGTCTTATTGGGTATGACGTTACAAGCTTGCCACACCTGTATTTGGGGAGTTTCTCCCATTATTCCCTGCAGATCCTCTCAAGCTCTGTCATGTTGGACGGGGAGCGTCGCTGCACAGCTATTTTCAGGTCTCTCCAGAGATGTTCGATAGGGTTCAAGTCCGGGCTCTGGCTGGGCCACTCAAAGACATTCAGAGACGTGTCCCGAAGCCACTCCTGCGTCGTCTTGACTGTGTGCTTAGGTTCGCTGTCTTGTTGGAAGGTGAACCTTCACCCCAGTCTGAGGTCCTGAGCACTCTGGAGTAGATTTTCTGACTCGTCTCCCAGTCCCTGCCACTGTAAAACATCCCCAAAGCGTGATGCTGCCACCACCATGCTTCACCGTAGGGATGGTGCCAGGTTTCCTCCAGACGCGACGCTTGGCATTCAGGCCAAAGAGTTCAATCTTGGTTTCATCAGACCAGAGAATGTTGTTTCTCATGGTCTGAGTCCTTTAGGTGCCTTTTGGCAAACTCCAAGCGGGCTGTGCCTTATTTGTCTGTGTATGAAGCCATCGGCTTCTGGGATATCCCCCTGTTGTCACGGATCATCGCGCCTGTGTGTGTGTTCCACTGTGTCTGTTCCACTTTGTCTATACGTGCCATTACCAAGTGTACAATACAAACGTCCACAATGTGTGTGTGTGTAGCACATGTTTGTTCAGCACAGCCACTTCAAAAGGCCCATGGTTTCCCCACAGCGTGTAACGGCTCAACCTCGTCCCAAACTAAACCCGGGAGGAAAACGCAACCGCAACCGCAACCGCACGCAAAAACAAGCTTAAACGCATTAGAGGGGCCTAGCATCGGCCGACACTGCGTAGCCCACATGACCGATTTCACTGTCGCAAGACCGTAATTTAGATCACCCATCAGTCAGTACTGACCTGTACATTCCCTGCCTATAGAAACATAGAGAGATAGACATAAAGTCTAAACATAAAGCCATGACTGAGCCTGGGGGGGGGGGGGGGGGGGGAGCAGTATCATACTTATAGACACTGTATACAGCTTAGAATGACGCGCAGCCTAAACATATGATGATGAATGTGTCCAGATTCAGGAAGATACTTTTTTTTAGCAACATACAGTACAGTACTGTATGATACTTATAGAAATAGCTCAGGCGTATTTCCAGGACTGCCCAGAGAGCAACCATTTTTAGCCGTACACAGATGTCTTGCCAGAAAAAAAACTAAAAATAATTAGATAAATAGACAACTAAAAGTGATTTTTTTTTTTGTTGTTGCTTATATGTTCTATTACTGCGTTCAATTGAGTAATATTTAATATAGTCGACTTCTGTCTAAACTGCTTACTCATATCCCCAAGTGGGACAGCCAGTCTTGATTTGGAGTGACACTTTTAAAGTTCCTCCACACACTCAAACAGAGAGGCTACAGGCTCATCGGCTGGCCAGTCATTCAGCACTGTCTGCACTGTCCGTACACTCTCACATGTGTGCATGCATGCACACCACGCACACCACACACGCACACCACGCATTCACATCATGCACGCACACCACGCACGCACACGACGCACGCACACTACGCATGCACACCACGCACGCACACCACGCACGCACGCACACCACCCACGCACACCACACATGCACCACGCATGCACACACACACATACAAGAGTAAGCACCCACGCACACATTCGCATAGGACGCACATACACACACACACAACACACTCTCTCGCTCTCTTTCAATTCAATTCAAAGGGCTTTGTTGGCATGAGAAACATATGTTTACACAGATAATAAACTAAATGTGAAATAAATAATACAAAATGAACCGTAAACATTACACCCACAAACGCCACAAAGGAATAGAGACAGTTCAAATGTCATATTATGTCATATTATGTCTCTCAAGGTGAGAATGTAAAGCATAAGAGGAAGGCCAACTGTATGCTCATGTCTCTCTACTGTGTAAAACAGGATGGTTCCAGGGACATGTTTTACATTCTTCTGTCAGCAAGACTGAACAGTTCAGGCTCGTTTTTACTGAGCCTTAGCATCTTCAGCATTTTATTTCAAGGTAGTAAATCACAGAATGTTCCCGCTAGTAAACTTGTTGCTAATTTGGTACAGTAAAGCTTACTAAGTAAAATTATGTATTAAAACAGTGTATTAATTTTTTTTTTTAAACACAAACTAATCACAAAATGTAAAATATGACTGAGTCACACCCTGTGTCTGGTCACTAGGTGAAAGACCATGACCAATGGTACTATAAGTCTGGGTCGAATCCTAACTGTCATACGAATCGCACATTGACGTCATGTATGATTTGGGAGAAAGCTAGTTTCAGCACCCAGTGAGGCTAAGAGGAGAGCAGTGAAAAGATAGATGACAAACCTCAGGAGTTGTATCACTGTCCCAGTAGAGTAGAGACCAAAAGAAGCTGAGCGCAGAAGCCAGGGTTCCAAACTCTGACAGACGTTCCACAGAGGGCAGTCTGAGTGGAACTGTTGTGCAGGAGTGAGTTGGGAGAGGGGGGGAGGGATTTGGCAGACACTCAACAGGGAAGGCAGGGGGGGGAATGATTTTTTTGGGGGGGGGAATGATTCCAAACCCCCCTTCCTACCTGCCGTCTGTCCCTCTGCACCCTTCACATCACTCTCTCTCTCTCTCTCACACACACATCACCCTCTCCTTCTCTCGTTTCCCTCCATCTCTCCTGCCTCCATCGTTCATACAGTCTAACACAGGGGAATGGATTGAGACTGTGGAAGGCAAACACAGTGAGTCTAGAAACAACCCCGGGAGACCAGCTGGGTGGTGAC
This sequence comes from Oncorhynchus clarkii lewisi, assembly GCF_045791955.1. Taxonomy (NCBI): domain Eukaryota; kingdom Metazoa; phylum Chordata; class Actinopteri; order Salmoniformes; family Salmonidae; genus Oncorhynchus; species Oncorhynchus clarkii. The sequence continues at coordinate 54,402,546 of NC_092152.1, forward strand.
AACAGCGCAGAGAAGCAACATAAAACCTCTAACTAAATGCACAGTCAACACAGATTCACCATGGCTGAACACAGCCGAAAATAGAGCCGCATTAAGTCAGCACAGTAAACAGAGTGTCAGTCAATCTGAATACAGTGACGATTGATTGAATTTTGATTTGTGTGACCACACACTAACGCGTACGCTGATAATCGGTAAGCGGGTACAGGGAGTGAATATTTAACAATGAATAGAACATGCAAAACAAGAAACACGAAAAGCGTACAGACAAGAAACAGAGTCAATAACACCTGAGGAAAGAACCAAGGGGAATGACAGATATAGGGGAGGTAATCAGGAAGGTCATGGAGTCCAGGTAAGTATCATGAGGCGCAGGTGCACGTAACGTGGGTGGCGGATGTGCGTACTGATGAGACAACTGGCGACGTGACAGTACGCCCTCCCTGACGCTGGGAGGAGGTCAGAGACCTGGCCATGTGGTGCCAGGACAACAACCTCTCCCTCAATGTGAGCAAGACAAAGGAGCTGATCGTGGACTACAGGAAAAGGCGGGCCGAACAGGCCCCCATTAACATCGACGGGACTGAAGTGGAGCGGGTCGAGAGTTTCAAGTTCCTTGGTGTCCACATCCCCAACAAACTATCATGGTCCAAACACACCAAGACAGTCGTGAAGAGGGCACGATAAAACCTATTCCCCATCAGGAGACTGAACATTTTTGGCATGGGTTCCCAGATCCTCAAAAAGTTCTATATCTGCACCATCGAGAGGATCCTGACCGGTTGCATCACCGCCTGGTATGGCAACTGCTCATAAGGCGCTACAGAGTGTAGTGCATACGACCCAGTACATCACTGGGGCCAAGCTTCCTGCCACCCAGGACCTATATAATAGGCGATGTCAGAGGAAAGCCCATCAAATTGTCAGAGACTCCAGTCACACAAGTCATAGACTGTTTTCTCAGCTCAGCAGTACCGGAGCGCCAATTCTAGGTCCAAAAGGCTTCTTAAGAGCTTCTTCTTAAGCCATAACTGCTGAACATTTAATCAAATGGCCACCGGACTATTTACATTGATCCCTTCCCTCCATTTGTTTTGTACACTGCTGCTACTCGCTGTTTATTATCTATGCATAGTCCCTTCACCCCTACCTACATGTACAAATGACCTCAACTAACCTGTACCCCCGCACACTGACTCGGTACCGGTACTCCCTGTATATAGCCTTGTTATTGTTATTTTATTGTGTTACTTTAAAAAAATATATATTATTTTTTTCTTTAGTTTATTTGGTCAATATTTTCTTAACTCTTCTTGAACTGCACTGTTGGTTAAGGGCTTGTTAGTAAGCATTTCACGGTAAGTTCTACACTTGTAGTATTAGGCGCATGTGACAAATAAAGTTTGATTTGATTTGATTGATTTGGGGGCCAGGAGCGGGCCGGTCGCTTATGCTGAGGCGCGGAAACCTGTAGAGCCGGCTGATGCATGGGAGCCTGACAAGCCGGCTGAGGCATGGGAGCCTGACGACCCGGCTGAGGCATGGGAGCCTGACAAGCCGGCTGAGGCATGGGAGCCTGACGACCCGGCTGAGGCATGGGAGCCTGACGACCCGGCTGAGGCATGGGAGCCTGACGAGCCGGCTGAAGCATGGAAGCCTGTCGAGCCTGCTGAGGCATCCCCAGTTGCGGCACTGGGACCCGACGTCACCAGTAAAAAATTAAAATAAATATCCCTGTTGCTTGCCCTTGTTGAGGCGTTATTCTTTAACGTGTACGCTAATAATCGGGAAGCAAGTACAGGGAGTGAATATTTAATAATAAAGACATGAAACAGAAACAGAGTCAATAAGGCCTGAGGAAAGAACCAGGGGGAGTGACAAATATAGGGGAGGTAATCAGGAAGGTCATAGAGTCCAGGTGACTGTCCAGAGGCACAGATGCGCGTAATGATGGTGGCAGGTGTGCGTAATGATGAGACAACTGGCGGCGTTGGGCGCCGGAGAGGGGGAGCAGGGGGTAAACGTGACACACACCAACAAGATGCAGGCCAAGCAATGGTAATTGATTTAGGAAATAGATTCAGGGCACATCATATGACATAAAGCTTGGAGGCCTGGAGATGCTAAACGTGTTTAAGTTCATTAAAGGTCAATTACCTTTGAGACCGGCAGACTTTTGCATGACATTAACCAGAGGACAAAATGTCATGATCGCCACAGCCCTAGTCATGGGTCATTCACAGTGTCCTGCTATAGGCAAGCACCTTTGAGGTTAGACAGAGCACAGTGCATAGCGGTCATACCAGCTAGAGGTCATGGTCAACTTTATAGCGCAACACTAGATCTAACACACACACACACCTCTATAAATCACACACTGTCACCTCACCTTGTAACCCATAAAAAATGTCATTTAGCGAGGAGACATGCAGCACACACACTCTCTATAAGTCAGTGTCACGTGCAAGCACACGCACGAACGAACGCAGGCACACACACACACACGCACGCGCACACGCACACTCAAGTAGTGTTTCGACTGTCCTCGTAATACACAGTACTGAAGCTTGTACTGTTCATATCCTGTATCCCAAAGCTCCCTTAGCCAAGGTAGAAGAATCCTATGGCCAGCCAGGTAAATAGGTGAAGCATCTGGCACCATAAATCATATCTAGTTTGACTCATAACATTGTTTATCTAATGAATAACCTTTTATGCACTCAACATGGGCAACAAAGACGAATACTCTATTTCATGGCCCAACTCACTCACATCGCAGTAAAGCGCTTCAGCACTGATGCAGTGCATTGTGGGTGAGGGTGTCTGCACTCAGGGACCTGTATCCACAGAGCGTCTCAGAGTAGGAGTGCTGATCTGGAATCAGTTTAGCCTTATGTATCATCATGAATAATATTATACGGACAGATCTTAGATCAGCACCCCTACTGTAACATGAGACGCTTTGTGGATAGGCCTTGGTCTATTCTGAGAAAGGGTGACTCCTATGGCCTCCCACACTATAACGGCCTGATTAGGATAGCTGCTATACTCACAGACGTCATCATCCACACCATGACCAGGACAGACTGCCAGCGTTTAATGACAGGTGGTTTAGACATTGGGTCCTTTATGACTGTGCATGTGTCTGGAATTCAACCTCAGGCAATATGGCCCACTCAGAGCCTGATCCATGACTCGAAATACGATCAAGACGTGTGTGTGTGTGTGTGTGTATACATACATTGATCGTATTTCGAGTCATGGATCAGGCTTTGAGTGGGCCATATTGCCCAAGGTTGAATTCCAGACACATGCACAGTCATAAAGGTGAGTGTGTGTGAGTGAGTGAGTGAGTGAGTGAGTGAGTGAGTGAGTGTGTGTGTGTGTGTGTGTGCGTGCGCGAAGGACAGGAGTACCTTTGTGCAGGTGAGCGGCTGGTTTGGTCTTGTCTGTGAAGCCCTGACTGCGCCGGTTGCCGGCGGCGCCAACCGACCCGCGAGGTGTGATGTCACTGCCAGCAGTGGACACCCTCGCACTAGGGCCTGGAAGCCTGAGAGAGAGAGAGAGAGAGAGAGAGCGTTTACACTCAATGGCACAAACAGCAAAGTTTAGGCAATACATTCACTAAACGTCCAATATTTTTCCACCTTTCAGTAACCCCATATTATTAGCTAATCTCCTGTGTAGCCGTAGCCAGGAGTCAAAGTCCCCATTCTACACTCTATTCCAGCCGGGTCTGTCTCTCACGTAGACCTAGAAACTGCTAATTCAGCATTAGAGGAGAAAGCATAATTCTGTGGCTGTTCGGCGCTGGTCTGATAAATAGATTTAGACCGGTAGTTCAAACATAATTCTGTGGCTGTTCGGCGCTGGTCTGATAAATAGATTTAGACCGGTAGTTCAAACATAATTCTGTGGCTGTTCGGCGCTGGTCTGATAAATAGATTTAGACCGGTAGTTCAAACATAATTCTGTGGCTGTTCGGCGCTGGTCTGATAAATAGATTTAGACCGGTAGTTCAAACATAATTCTGTGGCTGTTCGGCGCTGGTCTGATAAATAGATTTAGACCGGTAGTTCAAACATAATTATGTGGCTGTTCGGCGCTGGTCTGATAAATAGATTTAGACCGGTAGTTCAAACATAATTCTGTGGCTGTTCGGCGCTGGTCTGATAAATAGATTTAGACCGGTAGTTCAAACATAATTCTGTGGCTGTTCGGCGCTGGTCTGATAAATAGATTTAGACCGGTAGTTCAAACATAATTCTGTGGCTGTTCGGCGCTGGTCTGATAAATAGATTTAGACCGGTAGTTCAAACATAATTCTGTGGCTGTTCGGCGCTGGTCTGATAAATAGATTTAGACCGGTAGTTCAAACATAATTCTGTGGCTGTTCGGCGCTGGTCTGATAAATAGATTTAGACCGGTAGTTCAAACATAATTCTGTGGCTGTTCGGCGCTGGTCTGATAAATAGATTTAGACCGGTAGTTCAAACATAATTCTGTGGCTGTTCGGCGCTGGTCTGATAAATAGATTTAGACCGGTAGTTCAATTCCGGTGTGAAACATCTTATTTCCTTCTTGCCACTCTGATTTGAGTAACCTTAAATTTAAAATATAGATATATTTTGAATCCTTAACATGACCAGGTAGGACTGCATGGGCTTTTGTTAGTGGGAGAATAGGTCTAGCTCAGACTGCTGTTAGCTCGTGAATGAACTGTCTTGTGAATTAAACTGGGGTTCTGGGCTATAAGAAGTCATTATTAAGTTCCTGTCTGACAATAAAAGACTATGATGACATGAGCGTTCTGAAATGAACACACTGAAAATGTTAGTGTATAAACAATATATATATATATTTTTTTATCCATTTAGCAGACACTTCTATTTAAAGGGAGTTAAAGTCGACTTACTTGCGATGCAGACATTTTACGTACGGGGGATCCTGGGAATCAGACCCGCTATTCTGACATTGCAAGAACTGTGATCTACCAACTGAGCAGCAAAATGTTATACCCAATTTAATTCTGAGGGAGATATTAAGTCACAGGCTTCCCTGCTAGCCTATTCATGATATACACCGTTTACAATTCACTGATGAAAAGTGTTCTGTCCGTTCTCGTTCAGGATGTGGCCACATTAAATCGTAATCATGAAATGATCCTAATGTTGCTCCCCTTGGCTGCACATCAAGACAGTTTTCATTCAAGTCGAGAAAGTAAGAAAATAACAAATTCAGATTAAAAGGAAAAGCAGTGGAGGAGAAACGCATTACAATCTGAAAAGGAGAGAGAAAAACACATTTCCAGATATTGGATGTATTTATGCCCAGCTGAACATTAACCTGCAGTTACACATGCTGACCAGAGGGCGGGGCTATTGCATTGTTTTTTAGGTCAATTTTCCGGAGCAGGTGCAAAAACGACCAGGGATGGACAACATGCGCTCTCCACTGGCTCGACAAAAAGACGATGTTTCCTGTTTTCATGTATACAGTATATTCAACCTAACTTCTGTTTCCCCCGAAAAACAGATGCGGGGACTCTGTTCAGGCATCTTCCTATGCCTGCTATGTTGGCTTTAGGCAGCATGCAGTCATTTAGTTCAGAAAAACAGTGACATGCTTGTGAAACAAAGTCCATGGCCATCATTCATATAGCGTCTCGGAGTAGGAGCGTTCATCTAGGATTAGGTCCTTCCTTTCGGTACTCATATAAAAAGGCTAAACTGCTCCTAGGTCAGTACTACTACTTTATGACACTTTATGAATACGGGCCCAGATGAATGTATAAACCCGAATCACCGAATAAACATTCTCTCACAGTACACAGTACAGCAGCAGTAGGACAGTAGTCGTGGCCTATCCTATCCGCTATCGTAACGTCCGACCGAATTCAAGACGTCCACTCCTCCATCTCGGTTAACTATTAGGGTCATGTTCACAGTGAGACGTGCTCGCTCACATTCTTGAACACGTGCCCACACTCACATCGCAAGCACACACGCACAGGTTATCCAAAGGTCCCTCGCAGCCCATTAAGCAGATATGCCAAATGAGGCGTGATGCCAGAGTCAGACAGGACTTTCCAAAATGGAGTCCCCTCTCTTCAAAACTCATGCAGGGTAGAATAGCAGTTTCAGGTAGAAGTTGCCCTTACCACAGATCTAGGATCATATTAATACACCCTCTATAGTAACCATAGCATGTTGACAAAGATCTGACCCTGTATCAGTTGTTATTGACAACTTCTACCTACTCTGGTGAGGAAAGGGGGATAATTAGAAGATGAGGAGGAGGAGGAGTGGAGGAGGAAGATGCATGACCACAAAGAAGAGAGAGTGAGAAAGAGGGAGAGAAAAAGAGCTGACCTAGAGGACTTTTTCTGACCAAGGGAAAACCTGAGCAGTTTACTCTGAGACCCATCCCTAGAGGAGAGAGAGAGAAAGAAAGAGAAGGAGAGCGATATGGAAGACAAGAGAGAGAAAGAAAGGATCATTTTACATTTGCAGACAACTGGAGCTAAGACACCTGGAAAGAGAGAGGAAATCAGACAGAGACGATGAATTGAACATTGATGACATCAACAAGAGGGAAAGAGGGAAGACATGTAAAATTCAAAGTATTATGAACTACATCTCCCAGTGATCCAACAGGCTTACCTGGACTGCATCTCGACCTGTGCTGTTTTCTGGGCTGCTTGTGCTGTGTGGGCCGGAGTCTCATGCGTATGGGGGGTAGGCTGGCTGCTGAGCTGGGCAGGGGCGCTGGTCTGCTGGCTCAGGGGAGGATGAGGGCTATGGGACTGGGACTTAAGGGGGGGCTGGGAGTGCTGGCGGTGGGCCTGCTGCTGCTTGTACCGAGACAGGCTGAAGAAGAGGCCCAGAATGGCCTTCAGATTCCCATTGCGGATCTCTGCGTAAGGAGAGCAGGGGAGAGAGGTAAACAAACAGACAGGGAGAGAGAGAGAGATGAAGAGGAAGGAAGAAGGAGAGATAGAGAGAGTGAGAGAGATGAAGAGGAAGGAAGAAGGAGAGAGAGAGAGAGATGAAGAGGAAGGAAGAAGGAGAGCGAGAGAGATGAAGAGGAAGGAAGAAGGAGAGCGAGAGAGAGAGAGAGAGATGAAGAGGAAGGAAGAAGGAGAGAGAGAGAGATGAAGAGGAAGGAAGAAGGAGAGAGAGAGAGAGAGAGAGATGAAGAGGAAGGAAGAAGGAGAGAGAGAGAGAGAGAGAGAGAGAGATGAAGAGGAAGGAAGAAGGAGAGCGGGAGAGAGAGAGAGAGAGAGAGAGAGAGAGAGAGATACAGACAGGAAAGTAAGCTACAAGCTCACTACACAATATTCTAGCCACTACAGTCAGTCAAAGTAGTCTCAGCAGGTGTGTGTGACTGGTGAGTGTGAGTGTTTACCTTCTGCAGACAGGCCCTGTATGTTGACTCCTTTGGCTACCAGGAAACTGAGGCAGGCATCAATGTTCCCAATCTGGAGGAGAAGAAGAGAGCGACACAGAGAACTTAGAACGGGTGTGCTTCTGAGTTTACATTCAGACTGAACTCAACTCATCGCACAGTCACAACGCACGTAAGCAGTTATCGGCAGCCTACTTAGTGGCATGTTTACAGGGGTTGACTTCGCAGAGTGCCGACCTGAGTAAGGTGAGTGGATCGTTTAATGACATAGCCTAGTCAAAGCAGTATACAAATAAGCCAGACGTACACCACTCCTGGAGTACCTTAGACGACGAAGCGTTCTACTTTGACCCTGTTACTAAGATACCAGCCAATGGAACCACACCGACCCAGCTGTACTGAGCTGTCAGCAATCGACAGCCAGGCGATATGATTGGTAGACAGAATTAGCTTCGGGTCAGGTGACCCTATTTCGATACGGCCCATTGGCTGCACATGTCATCACCAGGTGAACCAAATCAAATGGAGTAATCGAATGACATCATCAATAATAAAAAAATATGGGAGAACAAAGGTTGTCAACGGTGAGGTTCAGGTGAACAAACAGGGAGTGACTAAGCAATATACCATTTGATTCTTACGCCACAGCCAGCTGTCACTTTCACTGCTCATGCTGTTGAGGAGCGACCATTGGGACTATACTCTTAGACTGTTCAACCAGGGAACCTTCATCAAAACGGAATCTGTCTTACGCTATATACCGAGGCATATTGAATCACCGCCATCGGTAACAGCTAGCACACACCCGAGTAATACACTTCAGTAGGACATTTTCCACCAAAGCACTTACTACAAACCACTCTGAAAACAGGTCGAACATTGTCCCTGCAAACTGTCCACAAACGATGCTATAAGCAGATCTAGAATACATAAACAGCTGAACTGAAATAGAAGCAATCACAATTACCTTCTATTCGTGTAGATTGGGTTCCAACTGAGCAGAGTTCAGAGTTTCCATTTAGGAAAATAACATCGTACTTTATAGGAAACTAACTAAAATAACATGACCTATTCAATACATTAATAGCAACATCCTCCTTCTAGCCCTATGATTCTAGATCAGGCCTGTCAATGACGTCATATGACGAAACGGAAGCAGACTCCAGATCAGCGAGTGAGCTGTAACGGCAGTCTGGCCCCTCTGTCATCTCTGTGACCCGCTGACCCCAGAACAGCTGTTATAGGGTGACACATGCTGGAAGGAGCACACAGACTGAGAACCAGGAGGAATTTAGCCCAGGCTCTGCTCGCTACAAAGTTAAAATATCCTCCATTCACTAAAATGCCCTTTCTTTTTAAATAACCCAGACCCAAATGCCTCCATCGCCTCACTGAACTACCCGCCAGCCACCCTGAAATACCGCCCAGACCCTAGCTTGACTAAGATACCCCTCCTCTTAAATGTCACCATCTTCCTTGTGATATACCCGCACCCATACAGGTACAGGTACTCATGTGCGTGCGCACACACACACAGATACACACACACACACACACACACACACACACACACACACACACACACACTCCTAAAATACTGCCCTGGCCCCTTCTATGATATACCCCTGACCCAAATACCCCTGGTACTGAGGGGGTAAAAATAAGATGCTTCTGGCTAAATAAAAACACCTGCAGAGAGATCAGTACTCATGCATTTTAGAAAACATGTTTAATCTGTACTCAAACCGGGGATTGATTCAGAATGTCAACTTTGGGAATTCCAGTGTAGTGCGGGAAAACTGAGAACTCATCTAACTGTTGGAATGGAAAATTGAACGAGGGAGACACCGGTGCTTTGACAAGGAGTTCTCTACTTTAAACACAACCGCCTATCTTCCCCTCCTCCTCTCATGTCCTTCTATCCTTTTCTACTTTTCTCGTATTCCCCCTCACCCTCTCCTGTCCCGCCTTCTCTCCTGGGCTCTCCGCTCCTTTCTCTCCTCTGTTCTGATCAGGCAGTGCTCCTCTCATCAACGGTGTGCATGATTAATCAACCTTGAGTAAATACAGTCTGGTTATTCATTAGAGTGTAATAAAGCCACTGAGTCAATAGGTGTTGTGCCTCGCTTTGACGTCATGGGGACAACACAGGTAACCGTGATGGAGTATATAAAGTTGAAGTCGGAAGTTTACATACACTTAGGTTGGAGTCATTAAAACTCGCTTTTCAACCACTCCACAATTTTCTTTTTAACAAACTATAGTTTTGGCAAGTCGGTTAGGACATCTACTTTGTGCATGACACAAGTGATGTTTCCAACAATTATTTACAGACAGATTATTTCACTGTATCATAATTCCAGTGGGTCAGAAGTTTACATACACTAAGTTGACTGTGCAACCGTCATACCACTCAGGAAGGAGACGAGTTCTGTCTCCTAGAGATGAACGTACTTTGGTGCGAAAAGTGCAAATCAATCCCAGAACAACAGCAAAGGACCTTGTGAAGATGCTGGAGGAAACAGGTACAAAAGTATCTACAGTATATCCACAGAAAAACGAGTCCTATATCAACATAACCTGAGAGGCCGCTCAGTAAGGAAGAAGCCCGGCATAAAAAAGCTAGACTACGGTTTGCAACTGCACATGGGGACAAATTCTTATTTTTTTGAGAAATGTCCTCTGGTCTGATGAAACAAAAATAGAACTGCTTGGCCATAATGACCATCGTTATGTTTGGAGGAAAAAGGGGGGGGCCTGCAAGCCGAAGAACACCATCCCAACCGTGAAGCACGGGGGTGGCAGAATCATGTTGTAGGGATGCTTTGCTGCAGGAGGGGCGGGTGCACTTTACAAAATAGATGGCATCATGATGATAGAAAATGATGTGGATATATTGAAGCAACATCTCAAGACATCAGTCAGGAAGTTAAAGCTTGGTCGCAAATGGTTTTCCAAATGGACAATGACCCCAAGCATACTTCCAAAGTGGTGGCAAAATGGCTTAAGATCAACAATCAAAAGTCAAGGTATTGGAGTGGCCATCACAAAGCCCTGACCTCAATCCTATACAACATTTGTGGGCAGAACTGAAAAAGCGTGTGCGAGCATGGAGGCCTACAAACCTGACTCAGTTACGGAATGGGCCAAACTTCACCCAACTTATTGTGGGAAGCATGTGGAAGCCTACCCGAAACGTTTGACCCAAGTTAAACAATTTAAAGGCAATGCTACCAAATACTAATTGAGTGTATGTAAACTTCTGACCCACTGGGAATGTGATGAAAGAAATAAAAGCTGAAATAAGAAATTCTGTCTACTATTGTTCTGACATTTCACATTCTTAAAATAAAGCGGTGATCCTAATCTAAGACAGGGAATTTTTACTAGGATTAAATGTCAGGAATTGTGAAAAATGTATTTGTGAGTTTAAATGTATATGGCTAAGGTGCATGTAAACTTCCGACTTCAACTGTAAGTCTCTCCCTCTCCAACCTATACACTAAACACACACTAGACGTGTCACAGACGTGTCACAGACGTGTCACAGACGTGTCACAGACACAGATAATCTAACCCTGCAGGTAGATTGAACACTAGACATGTCACAGACGTGTCACAGACACAGATAATCTAACCCTGCAGGTAGATTGAACACTAGACGTGTCACAGACGTGTCACAGACACAGATAATCTAACCCTGCAGGTAGATTGAACACTAGACATGTCACAGACGTGTCACAGACACAGATAATCTAACCCTGCAGGTAGATTGAACACTAGACATGTCACAGACGTGTCACAGACACAGATAATCTAACCCTGCAGGTAGATTGAACACTAGACATGTCACAGACGTGTCACAGACACAGATAATCTAACCCTGCAGGTAGATTAAACACTAGACATGTCACAGACGTGTCACAGACACAGATAATCTAACCCTGCAGGTAGATTGAACACTGGACATGTCACAGACGTGTCACAGACACAGATAATCTAACCCTGCAGGTAGATTGAACACTAGACATGTCACAGACGTGTCACAGACACAGATAATCTAACCCTGCAGGTAGATTGAACACTGGACATGTCACAGACGTGTCACAGACACAGATAATCTAACCCTGCAGGTAGATTGAACACTAGACATGTCACAGACGTGTCACAGACACAGATAATCTAACCCTGCAGGTAGATTGAACACTGGACATGTCACAGACGTGTCACAGACACAGATAATCTAACCCTGCAGGTAGATTGAACACTGGACATGTCACAGACGTGTCACAGACACAGATAATCTAACCCTGCAGGTAGATTGAACACTGGACATGTCACAGACGTGTCACAGACACAGATAATCTAACCCTGCAGGTAGATTGAACACTGGACGTGTCACAGACGTGTCACAGACACAGATAATCTAACCCTGCAGGTAGATTGAACACTAGACATGTCACAGACGTGTCACAGACACAGATAATCTAACCCTGCAGGTAGATTGAACACTAGACATGTCACAGACGTGTCACAGACACAGATAATCTAACCCTGCAGGTAGATTGAACACTAGACATGTCACAGACGTGTCACAGACACAGATAATCTAACCCTGCAGGTAGATTGAACACTAGACATGTCACAGACGTGTCACAGACACAGATAATCTAACCCTGCAGGTAGATTGAACACTAGACATGTCACAGACGTGTCACAGACACAGATAATCTAACCCTGCAGGTAGATTGAACACTAGACATGTCACAGACGTGTCACAGACACAGATAATCTAACCCTGCAGGTAGATTGAACACTAGACATGTCACAGACGTGTCACAGACACAGATAATCTAACCCTGCAGGTAGATTGAACACTAGACATGTCACAGACGTGTCACAGACACAGATAATCTAACCCTGCAGGTAGATTGAACACTAGACATGTCACAGACGTGTCACAGACACAGATAATCTAACCCTGCAGGTAGATTGAACACTAGACATGTCACAGACGTGTCACAGACACAGATAATCTAACCCTGCAGGTAGATTGAACACTAGACATGTCACAGACGTGTCACAGACACAGATAATCTAACCCTGCAGGTAGATTGAACACTAGACATGTCACAGACGTGTCACAGACACAGATAATCTAACCCTGCAGGTAGATTGAACACTAGACATGTCACAGACACAGATAATCTAACCCTGCAGGTAGATTGAACACTAGACATGTCACAGACGTGTCACAGACACAGATAATCTAACCCTGCAGGTAGATTGAACACTGGACATGTCACAGACGTGTCACAGACACAGATAATCTAACCCTGCAGGTAGATTGAACACTAGACATGTCACAGACGTGTCACAGACACAGATAATCTAACCCTGCAGGTAGATTGAACACTAGACATGTCACAGACGTGTCACAGACACAGATAATCTAACCCTGCAGGTAGATTGAACACTAGACATGTCACAGACACAGACACAGATAATCTAACCCTGCAGGTAGATTGAACACTAGACATGTCACAGACGTGTCACAGACACAGATAATCTAACCCTGCAGGTAGATTGAACACTGGACATGTCACAGACGTGTCACAGACACAGATAATCTAACCCTGCAGGTAGATTGAACACTAGACATGTCACAGACGTGTCACAGACACAGATAATCTAACCCTGCAGGTAGATTGAACACTAGACATGTCACAGACGTGTCACAGACACAGATAATCTAACCCTGCAGGTAGATTGAACACTAGACATGTCACAGACGTGTCACAGACACAGATAATCTAACCCTGCAGGTAGATTGAACACTAGACATGTCACAGACGTGTCACAGACACAGATAATCTAACCCTGCAGGTAGATTGAACACTAGACATGTCACAGACGTGTCACAGACACAGATAATCTAACCCTGCAGGTAGATTGAACACTAGACATGTCACAGACGTGTCACAGACACAGATAATCTAACCCTGCAGGTAGATTGAACACTAGACATGTCACAGACGTGTCACAGACACAGATAATCTAACCCTGCAGGTAGATTGAACACTAGACATGTCACAGACGTGTCACAGACACAGATAATCTAACCCTGCAGGTAGATTGAACACTAGACATGTCACAGACGTGTCACAGACACAGATAATCTAACCCTGCAGGTAGATTGAACACTAGACATGTCACAGACGTGTCACAGACACAGATAATCTAACCCTGCAGGTAGATTGAACACTAGACATGTCACAGACGTGTCACAGACACAGATAATCTAACCCTGCAGGTAGATTGAACACTAGACATGTCACAGACGTGTCACAGACACAGATAATCTAACCCTGCAGGTAGATTGAACACTGGACATGTCACAGACGTGTCACAGACACAGATAATCTAACCCTGCAGGTAGATTGAACACTAGACATGTCACAGACGTGTCACAGACACAGATAATCTAACCCTGCAGGTAGATTGAACACTAGACATGTCACAGACGTGTCACAGACACAGATAATCTAACCCTGCAGGTAGATTGAACACTAGACATGTCACAGACGTGTCACAGACACAGATAATCTAACCCTGCAGGTAGATTGAACACTGGACAGAAGCAGTACTCAAATTACACTGCAACTGAATGACTTGCAATCCCACATTTTATAGAAACAGGCCCAGTTATATGGCCACCTTGGGAAGCAACAATAATTAGATAACTCAATCAACAACAATGAGAAATTACACTGCCTAAAAAAATGACCATTATTTTTACAAAATAATACAGAATACCAACCGTCGTCACAGCAAAATACAACTTTCAAAAGCAAGATACAATTCTAACATGTCCGTAGAGTTTCCTCTTACCTAGAAAGTTCTCTGGAACCTGTCTTGATGGCATGAACACAGCAAATACAGTATCACACTAACCACTGTTCTATTGTACTGGGCCTCTCTCTCAGACACACACACCTCTCTCTAAGGCTGTCATCACATGCTGGGTCTCAGCCAGCCAGCAGCACAGTAGGGCCGGCCCTGCAACTGCACTATGAACAAACACTGTTTTTTTTACACCACAGAGAATCTATTGTTTGTTTGTGTGTGTGTGTGTGTGTGTGTGTGTGTGTGTGTGTGTGTGTGTGTGTGTGTGTGTGTGTGTGTGTGTGTGTGTGTGTGTGTGTGTGTGTGTGTGTGTGTGTGTGTACGCCCCCTCACCGGAAGAAGCTTTGTTTATGTCTTAAGGAATCCTGGCTTGTGGCATGACTGAGTCGGTGCCTGTCTGTTTCTCCTCCCGCCTTTCACACTCTCAAGACAGTTTCACTGAGACCACCTCGCCTGTGAACCAAGGTGACACTAACCCCGTACATACCTCTCTCGCTTCACGGTACCCTTACATTGTGGGTTTTAGAGAGGCAGCAACCCTGTAGTCGGTCAACACAACGCAATAACACAACTTTAACATACAGCCGTGGCCCAACGTTTTGAGAACGACACAAATATCAATTTCCTGCAACGTTTGCGGCTTGCTTCAGTGTCTTTAGATATTTTTGTCAGATGTTACTGTTGAATACTGAAGTATAATTACAAGCATTTCATTTCAAGTGTCAAAGGCTTTTATTGACAATTACATGAAGTTGATGCAAAGAGTCAATATTTGCATTGTTGACCCTTCTTTTTCAAGACCTCTGCAATCCGCCCTGGCATGCTGTCAATTAACTTCTGGGCCACATCCTGACTGATGGCAGCCCATTCTTGCATAATCAATGCTTGGAGTTTGTCAGAGTTTGTGGGTTTTTGTTTGTCCACCTGCCTCCTGAGGATTGACCACAAGTTCTCAATGGGATTAAGGTCTGGGGAGTTTCCTGGCCATGGACCCAAAATATCGATGTTTTGTTCCCCGAGCCACTTAGTTATCACTTTTTCCTTATGGCAAGGTGCTCCATCATGCTGGATAAGGCATTGTTCGTCACCAAACTGTTCCTGGATGGTTGGGAGAAGTTGCTCTCGGAGGATGTGTTGGTACCATTCTTTATTTATGGCTGTGTTCTTAGGCAAAATTGTGAGTGAGCCCACTCCCTTGGCTGAGAAGCAACCCCACACATGAATGGCCTCAGGATGCTTTATTGTTGGAATGACACAGGACTGATGGTAGCGCTCACATTGTCTTCTCCGGACAAGCTTTTTTCCGGATGCCCCAACCAATATGAAAGGGGATTCAGAGAAAATTACTTTACCCCAGTCCTCAGCAGTCCAATCCCTGTACCTTTTGCAGAATATCAGTCTGTCCCTGATGTTTTTCCTGGAGAGAAGTGGCTTCTTTGCTGCCCTTCTTGACAGCAGGCCATCCTCCAAAAGTATTTGCCTCACTGTGCATGCAGATGCACTCACACCTGTCTGCTGCCATTCCTGAGCAAGCTCTGTACTGGTGGTGCCCCAATCCCGCAGCTGAATCAACTTTAGGAGACGGTCCTGGCACTTGCTGGACTTTCTTGGGCGCCCTGAAGCCTTCTTCACAACAATTGAACCGCTCTGCTTGAAGTTCTTGATGATCCGATAAATGGTTGATTTAGCAGCAATCTTAGTGGCTGCAATATCCTTGCCTGTGAAGCCCTTTTTGTGCAAAGCAATGATGACGGCACGTGTTTCCTTGCAGGTAGCCATGGTTGACAGAGGAAGAACAATGATTCCAAGCACCACCCTCCTTTTGAAGCTTCCAGTCTGTTATTCGAACTCAATCAGCATGACAGAGTGATCTCCAGCCTAATCCTCGTCAACAGCTGGTCCTTTTGTGGCAGGGAAATGTTTTTTGGTGATTCAATTCATTTGCATGGCAAAGAGGGACTTTGCAATTAATTGCAATTCCTCTGATCACTCTTCATAACATCCTGCAGTATATGCAAATTGCCATCACACAAACTGAGGCAGCAGACTTTGTGAAAATGTAAATCTGAGTCATTCTCAAAACTTTTGGCCACGACTGTACTGTACCTCCTGATGTAATTCAACTAGACAGTTTCATAGTGTTACACAACTACCTTCTTTGAAAGCTGCTAGTACTGGCGCCCAAGTGGCAAGTAACCCAACACACACAACACACAAAAAAACAAACCAATAGCACCAATACTACAGCACTTTACAGTGAAACAATCAAACTGAACGCAGTCTAGATACAGCAGAGGACACAGAGCGACAAGAAACTAAGTAAATACACAATTCTCTACCCGCAGAGAAGAAGGTGAGGAGGAGAGCCGGATGACAGTATGGGCGCTAACCCAATCAGTGGCTCCAGCCGATACCTTGTGGTCAAACGGGTGACACTCCTCCATACGGGGTTGCCGAGCAACAATACGCAGCGCGGTACCTGTGATTGCTCTGCACTCGCATCTGATTACATGGAGTTCGGGCCAGCTGATACAATTAGGTATAACACTCACACACACACACGTGTGCACACACGTTAGCTGAAGGAGGTATCCCCCTAGCTGTCACACACCTGACTACACACTAACTTCAGACAGTATCCTGCTTCCCCTATTAATTTCTGGGGACTCACATTATCAATCAATACAATCTAGATGATCATATACTACGTGAATATAGTAGTCATATAATCTATGAACGACCATGGCCTTAGTACTGAACCGTTGGGGACATGGAAGGAGCGTCAGTCGTGATAACCTGACGCCGTATATAACATAATTTCATTTAAGTCAAACGCTGGCTGGTCAGGCTTACAGCCGCCATGGCCGTGAGTGGCACCTGAAGGTGAGACACGGGTTGAAGTTGAGAACGGACAATGCCTTGATGCAAAGGAGAAAACGCCATTTGACGTTCTCCGAGGGCTTATGAAGCCTCCTAAGGCCTCGTTTTCATCATCCCCCAGTCAGAGAGGCCTACTTGGGAAGACGGGTCTGAATTGGTTTCGACCTGTATGGAGCTAGTAGTAACGTTTGTTCCCAGCAGAGGAGAGAAGCAGATCTCTCGGGAACTCGAGCCAAACTGAGGGCGAAACAGGAAGTTGGAAATAAAATATTGTGACCCAGAAACACGACACGCACAGCAATTAAACAATACACACCAATACATATACCCGAACAACAGAACAGTGTGTGTGTGTGAAACACAAATGTATCCCTCCACAGCAAGAAGAACAGACCTAAAGCACTTCAGGGGATATGTGAGTGGGGTTGCAGTAGGGGGAGCGTCCTGTGTGGTTTTAGCACCTCTGTGTCACCACTACCCCAATGGCAGCATGTCACTGCGAAAGCTACGGTTATGTCCTGGGTGGCAAGGGTATGAGCCTGGGAGGGACTAGCGGTACAAGGGTGTGCATGTGTGTGTGTGTGTGTGTGTTGGTGGTGGTGGGGGGGCGCGGTCTGGCTAGCAGCCTAAATTAGCCTTCAACTGGCACACTGGCCCAATTTACAACCCTCCACATTCAGAGGAGGGATACCGGCTAGTTTCCCATTGCAGTAAAAAAAAAAAAAAAAACTGAAATCACAAGCAGTATGATTGAATACGAAATGTGCAAATGTAAGGTAAAATGTATAAGCACTGACAAAATGTCTAATTCCAAGATGTGTTAATTGTTTGGAGCGTGACAAGTGCAGTGAAAATATTTGTATCAGAACAACCAGTAAGTGAAACAACAGATAGCATACCGGAAACGCTTGCCTTCAGCCCGGTTTCAAGCTAAGATGCGAGTACTATAAATGTAGGGCGGTGCCGACAAAATGAAATCTTAGCCGACCTGAAAGTTGTCAATCGATGGTTGTCAATCGATTGATCAACATTTTTACAGTGTATATCGACACACTCTGTGTGTTTTAATAAGATCAATGATATGCACTGAGCTTGTTTGACGCTTTAAGTTCCGTTTTTGATGAAATAACACACAAATGACTCAAGGGGGAGCCAGATAACCAGAAGGAAAAATAAACCTTAACCTGAACCCACCATTCTCCTCCTGCTCCTGTTGGCTTTCGCAGATTCTGCCATTGCTCTGCTTAAGTTGCCGGTAATAAGGCTACACGAGGAGTCGGCAACCTTGCTCATGTGGAATGTCAATTTACATGACCGTTTCTACCAATCTGCGTGCCAATTATGGTTTTTATATACACATGTGCGTGGGACAGTTTCATTTCATTTATAATAAAATCATTGTCATGTGATTCATCAAAATTCTATCCAAATCTAACTGAAAATGGTACAAACCTAAAAAAGTGACTTCTATTTGCCATTACCGACTATGTCAAAAAGAACCTACATAAAGCCAACAAAGAACAACATTGCATCCTGCAGGTAGAAAATATCCGAATGAACAAAAAACGTATCCTATAAATCACATTGGATATGCACGGCCTGTCTGCAACGAACTTAAAACATTGTATCAATGCGGAAGCTTGCGATGCAACGTCGTATAAAATATTCTGGGCCCTCAGAGTGGTGCTCGGGACAGACACAGCTGTTGGCTATTTGCGCAAGGGATAAGAAGCATTGCTTGACTTAGGCAGGAGCTCACCGGAGCTAAGTACCGGCACCTCAACTTTTCTTCTACTTGAGCTCCTGTTCCACTTAGAGAATATTAGCTCAAAAGTAATGTGGAGCTCCTGCACACTAAATATAAACAGTACCAGCACCCAAAATGACGACCAGAACCTACTTCAGTCCAAGTCAAGCACTGATTAGAAGTAATCAGGTAGGCCTGTTTTATGACGTTTCCACCGGGCGTGACATTTTTCCCTTTCAAGGTTGAGTGGTTATCGAAAGTGAGAGAGCTGGAAAGATTTTTCAAATACATTGATGAACATTCTCAACGGATTACTGTGAGATGCTCCACAGCTCATTAGTGGTGGTGCTTTTATGCCAATCAGAAATACTATCAGATCCCAAAATGGGCACATTTTTAGAGTGTATTCACGCCTTGACTTTTTCCTAATTTTGTTACGTTACAGCCTTATTCAAAAAAAAAAAAATCCTCATCAATCTACACACAATACCCCATAATGACAAAGCAAAAACAGTTTTTTTTAATTGTCTCATCGCGCACTAGCGACTCCTGTGGCGGGCCGGGCGCAGTGCACGCTGACCAGGTCGCCAGGTGCATGGTGTTTCCTCCGACACATTGGTGCGGCTGGCTTTCGGGTTGGATGCCGCGCCGTATTAAGAAGCAGTGCGGCTTGGTTGGGTTGTGTTTCGGAGGACGCATGGCTTTCGACCTTCGTCTCTCCCGAGCCTGTACGGGAGTTGTAGCGATGAGAGAAGATAGTAACTACTAACAAAAGGGATACCATGAAATTGGGGAGAAAAGGGGGGTACTTTATTTATTTTTTTACATAAAAAAATGTGGAAAAAGTAATGGACTCTGAATGATTTCCGAAGGCACTGTATATATATTTGCTACAGCTCGACTAAATAAAATCTTGGTCGACCAACAGCCTATCGACCAACAGCCAATTGACCAGTCGACTAATTGTGGTCAGCCCTTTCAAAATTAGACATTCTTTCAAACGCCCACCCCTAATAAACGCGTATATAAACGCAGACACAGATACACTCTCTCTCTCACACTCATGTGTTCTAATGTTAAACTGCCACAACAAACCACAATAAACACAGAAATGAATATACAGTAGAACTAAGCCTTTGCCTGGGAAAAGAGTATGCTTGCCAAAGCCCTCTCCAAAAGGGAATCCTTATACAGTATCCACAGCCATTACAACATCGCCCTGCTAACGATTTTATTGTCATCGTAACTTGAATTCTCCGTCTGGATTTTGTCCCCTTAGATAACATAAGTGGAGTTTTTATTTCTAGTAGTAATGTGATGAAGCGAGCTTGGTTCTCTTCCAGACACCAAACCTCAGTCTCTGGTGCTTCAAAGTGAGAGCCAATGGCCTGTCTATGGGCCAGACCTTTTTACAAAGACTGACCGCAAAGCCACACATTTAAAAATAACAGGAGTAATAGCCATAACCATTCAATTGGACCAATGTCTTCTGAGACAGAGCTAAATTCTCATTTCCTGCTTAAATAAGGCCCTGTATGTACGCACAGCTTATACACGCACAGCTTATACACTCTCAAGTGCACGCGCACGTGTGAGTCAACACACAAACACAGATGCTCTACTGTGGTGGACCAAGACATCAAAAGCTACTTTTTACTCCCCCCCCCCCCCCCCCCACACACACACACACAAGGATTATAACGTTATACTGCCAAACACACAAACCAATAGAAGGAAACCACCATCACTCACCATCTGAGAACGACTCTTAGGGCAGCCATTGATGTCTTCAATCTTCTCATTGGCTGAGAGAGAGAGAAAGAGAGAGAGTGAGAGAGAGAGAGAGAGAGAGAGAGAGAGAGAGAGAGAGAAGAAAAGGTGTTCTTAGTGGTATCCCTGGTTCTTACTCCAGGATGTTCCTACTCAGTGCCAGAGAGGGTGAGTGAGGAGAGCAGGCCTGTGACTGGGTAGAGAGGGTCACTGCCTCCTCTTTCTTCTGAGAGATGAAACCCAATCTAGTTATAGCAAATGTGCGTGGGGCCACTAGGGGCCACGCAGAGTTGGCTGGGAGAAGGGGTGTGTGTGGATCCCTCCCGTCCTTTAGAGGCCCAGCCCACAGCAGCTGAGACAAGATTGTCCTCTTTCAACACTACAGCCTGGTGGGGCCCACTGGGCATCTCCGCCACAGGAACCTGACTACCACCTACTGCAGGAAAATAAAGGGTTATCCCAGTGGGTCCAAACTTTGTGTCAGGTGGATAAACACTCTCACAAACACACACGCGCTTGCACATAAACACACCCTGTGGAATGTACACAGAACCAAAACATAAACACAACTTGTAAAGTGATGGTCCCATGTTTCATGAGCTGAAATAAAAGATCCCAGACATTTTCCATGAGCACACAGAGATTATTTCTCTCAAATGTTGTGCAAATAAATGTGTTTAGCTTTGCCAAGATAATGCGTCCACCTGACAGGTGTAGCGTATCAAGAAGCTGATTAAACAGCTTGATCATTTCACAGGTGCCCCTTGTGCTGGGTACAATAAAAGGCTACTCTACATGTGCAGTTTTGTCACACAACACAATGTCACAGGAATGTCCACCAGAGCTGTTGACAGAGAATTGAATGTTCATTTCTCTACCATAAGCCACCTCATATGTCGTTTTAAATAATTTGGCAGTACGTCCAACCGGCCTCACAAGTGAAGACCACGTGTATGGCATTGTGTGGATGAGCGGTTTGCTGATGTCAACCATTGTAGCGGTGGGGTTATGGTATGAGCAGGCATAAGCTACGGACAACGAACACAATTGCATTTTATCGATGGCAATTTAAATGCACAGAGATACCTTGACAAGATCCCAAAGCCCATTGTGAGGCCCATTTTTTTTAAAAAGGTATCTGTGACCAACAGATGCATATCTGCATTCCCAGTCATGTGAAATCCATAGATTAGGGCCTAATGAATTTATTTTAATTGACTGATTTCCTCATATGAACTGTAACTCACTCAAATCGTAGACATTTTTGCACGTTGGGTTTAAATTTTTGTTCCGTATATATTATGACTACTCTAAACCACACCCCACCAGTATCTGTCATTCGGTCCCCCCTGTTGTCTCCTACCAAAATAATGTGCTACTGATCCCAGCGGGGTCTCTGACTCTGTGTCACCGTGTCACTGTCCCCCTGCTTCACACCCACTAAGCTGCATGGTCAGATTTCAGTAGCAATTGTCTGGTGTGATATCCCCCCCCCCCCCATCTACATAGAGAGGGGGGAAGGAAACTATGAATGAACTGGTGAATGGGACACTCATATTGGGGATTGGAAGAGGGATAGAGCTCAGTTACATGACACCAGGATAGCAGTAGTCAGCTGTGTGGGGGGGAGGGGGGCGAGAGTGTCAAAAACAGCCCAGCGACATAGCCAGACAGACTTAGTCAATGAGTCAGCTGTAGACGACCTTTGCAATGAACACCGCCTCTGCTTTACCTCACCAACTTGTGCATGTCAGTGTGTGCGCGCTTGCTTGCGTGCATGTTTACAATAGCACGTGCCACTGTTTCTAACCCTACACTGTCCCCTTGGGATACATAGACTGCTGATGGTGAGAAATCGTGCTCTCTCTGGGGGGGGGGGGGTCTACTATATCAGGGGGACAGAAGACAACCCAGTCTGTGTCATAACAGGTCATCAAAGATGCATGCTTACGACAACGTGCATCCTTGATGATGCTCACTGTCCAGTGACTACAGAGATTCAATCTGAGCATCGGAAGACAAAGAGGAAGAGAACAGAGGACTCAGTGTCTCCAAAAACCCACCCATCCTGCCGTTGACGCGACAAAAATCCCCAAAAGATCCGTCTTCCGCTCTAAGGACCCGCTAGCCTACTCTGACTTTCAGAGAAGTAGTGAGAGAATGTGCGGAATTCATTTTTCATAATGATGAGGTTTTCCTTGTTCTCTACTCCAGATGCTAGTCTGAATTCTACGAAGAAGACGCTGGTCTACACAAATGTTGCATGACGTGGGACTATGATGTGTTCTGTACTAAATTATTCTTATTCCTAATTATATGTGTGCTCTACATTAGTATTGTGTGATGTTCTATATATGTTCTTCGATTTGAGGCAGTGTTTTGTATACAAAGAAATACAATACAGTTCTATAGAACTCTGGGAAGCAGAGGAGTGACGTCATTGGTCAGCTGATGTGACAGTGCTGTAACCTCAACCTCAGGGCACTGTCTCCCCCCTCTGTCCTCTTTTAAAGATGACAGGGCAGCTTGTGAAGTGGGGAAATTACAGGACTAAGGGGAGACATTACCTTACAAAACTTCCCTCAGTCAAACTTCTCTCTGACTGCGCCACTGTCAAATATTTCAGCGTTAAACTGAGCGATTTTCCTAACTCAATTGTGGAGAATAATAACTTCTTGATAATACGTTCATGATATTTTTTGTTGAAATGAATACTTTTATGAGGACAGTTCATCAGCAGTAGCATATACCATTATGGCGATTACTGTACAATTATACATTAGTATACATAGCGATACAACTTCAAAGATGTATAAACACGGTGTCTGCATGAGAAGTCTAGTCCATCAACTGAACTCATAAGCAGAAACAGTAATAACATGGCATCAAGAGAAGAGATGGCAAATAAAGTGTAGCCCTTACCGACAACCTGTATGATCTCCGCAAGCAGCACTCCGTCTGCGACGTCTGTTTGCAGGTCCTTGATAAGTCGCTTGTGTCCTGACTTGGCTAGGTAGTGGTTGGCCCAGTCCGTATAGATCTGTTCAGGACGCAAAACATCAGCGTCCGTTTATTAGACGCTCAGGGAACCGCTAATATAAAAAAGCGAAACACAACTCTTGCGCCTCCGCTTTTTAGAAGTCGGTGCGAGTGTTTAAAATCGCATAACACTTAAATAAATAAAAAGACAAATTACTCAAATTAAACACGTTTACGACTCAATTTTTTTTTTTAAATAACAACATGGTTGAATAGGACCCGTCCACCCCCTTTTCTTTCGTTGGGGGCGCAGAGCTGGCATATATCCGCGTGGTATTGAAATTGGGACCATTGTGCTCGGATAGCGCAGCAGCGACAGCAGACGGTCTCAATGAGGCGCTGACATCGCGAACTCGGGGACAGAAAAGGCCCTTCAAAGTGTGCGAGGGAGGGGTAGGGTTGAATTAAGCGTCTGAATAATCTGAATAGTTTCGTTTGTAATTGGTTGTTGCAGACAACTCTCTATCTCCTGCTCTCTCTCTCTCTCCCCAAGGCTGCTTGCCTCTCCCGGGTTGAAGGCCGGTGAGGGATGCATTTGAGTAAATAAAAAACCCAAGCAAGAGCAGAGGGAGAGAAAGACGCAAATGGTCGGAGAGAGAGATACCATCTCAAATTGAGATGGAAAATGTTGGTACCAAACAAAAGCACTGAAGTAAGGACACAGTCATGCCTAATTAGAAATAACAGCAATTTGGTTGGGAAGGGAATGCTGAAATAGATTCAGAAAATGTTTCTAAATAGTGTGTTTCATGTGGAAAGTTGTAAAAACAAGTTCAAAATCAAATTCTAAATACAAATCTGGAGTAACCGAAATAAGGCATCCCAATGAATCTGAGCAATGTTTTTCTGCTGCCATCACTTCAGTATTTCAAACAGCTAAATTAAGCATCACACACGCGCACATGCACACGTACACACAATGTGACCCCGGTTCTCTGTGTTTTTAAAGGTAAATAGACCTGGGGCCTATTCAGTGTTACTCATCATATGAATCACTGCTCTGAACGCTTCATTTCAAACATACACACGAAGAGCAAGGTTCAAGGACTGTTTTATGTCGGCTCCACAT
The DNA here is from genome assembly GCF_045791955.1 of Oncorhynchus clarkii lewisi. NCBI lineage: Eukaryota > Metazoa > Chordata > Actinopteri > Salmoniformes > Salmonidae > Oncorhynchus > Oncorhynchus clarkii. The sequence goes on from NC_092152.1 coordinate 54,427,364, forward strand.
GCACGCTCTCTCTCCCTCTCTCTCTCTCTCTCGTTCTCATACACTCATACACACACACGCACGCACGCACGCACGCACGCACGCACGCACGCACACACACACACACACACACACACACACACACACACACACACACACACACACACACACACACACACACACACACACACACACACACGCACAGCTATAACATGGCTCAGACAGCGCTAACCAAGCCTTTAAGCAAAAGATAACACTCTCTCAAAACGCCGGGGGGGTTTTTGCAGTAAGAAAAGGAATGTGGGTGTGCTTTGAAGCAGTTTTCTGCAGCAGGTGAAATGAGGGGTTCGGGTGTAATTAAAAAGCAGGTAAAATGAGAAGCTGTCAATCATTGGAGCAGAACAGGAACCAGTCGGAGACCCCCTGAGGGTGGGAGGGGGCAGGTTTAAAGGGAGGAGGGGCAGTATGGTGGATTCAACCTATCCAGAGCCATGCTCAGGAGCTCATCTAGGCTCGTCATTGCTATTGGAGAAGAAACATAGGCCTAGTTGAACGACCCCCCCCCCCCCCCCCCCCCCCAATCGGTATTGTAAAATCCAATGTTAGACCAATAGCCCTTGACTTGAAAGTAAAGCTGGTAATATGTGTTAATTCTCTATGGGGATGAAATGCTGTAACATACTGTATCTGGGGAATATCAACCCGGTCAGCACAAGGCGTAGAAAATATGTTTAAAAAAAAACATATTTTCAACCAAAACAATGTATTTTCATTATTGACACCAATCGACGATTGACACCAAAGGTTAAAGGATACAGCGGATGTCATGGCTTATTGAACAGGAACAATAACAACCCATAGGACCTCTGACTTCAGATCAAAACATACCCCGAGGGTATATGAAGCAGTACGGGGCGCTGAGAATAGGGAACACAGAGGGAGGGAAAATGAAGAGGGAGAGAATCCTACTTTCAAAACTCTATATAGTGTAAGTTCCGGTGAAATCCTGCTCACTAAAACCAGAACACCACACATTAAAAGGCCTGTGCAGTCCAACCCACTTAAACTAATAACCTGTCAACTATTAGGGTTATTACCCCGTTGGCAAAGAAGCCCAAAACAGCACTTGACACACCAGAAGATGCCTTTGATCCGTGTCTGACGGCGCTGTCAGCCACTCTGGGACTTCTCCACATCACAGGGAAAAGCCCCTCTCTTACAGAACATATCTGATTATTCCTTAACTTCGCCAACTATAGGCACCAGTCGCACTGACAGCATCCCAACCCCCTAAACTAATATGTGTGTTCGTAATAGTAGAATAACCCATTTTAGTGTTGAGTTTGTAAATAAAGTCAGCGGGGGAAGACATGGACCTACAATGGCAAATAGGGGAAAAAGAGATGAGGTGATTTCCTATTTCATCAGTGTTGTGTTTGTTACACGTTAATCAATGATTCTTTCAAGGGGGGAAATCCCACATCAGCATCAGTCCCGAAAATTCCCAGTAATCCCACCCTCTCATCCCCGGATTGGGGTTATTTTGGGGGGAGCTGTAAATTGGTAAGAGGGACATTCCCCTCCTCAAGGGAATGCAACATGACACTGAGTGGCTGGGATCTGATTCATTCACATTCTCTGACCACTCACTGCACCCTTTACAAGACCCCTGTGTGTGTGTGTGTGTTTGTTTCTGTGTGTGTGTCTGTCGGTGTGTCCTCGAAAGGGTTAAAGCCGTGTGAATGAGCAACAGTGTGACGTCTCGTTTAAAATGGGTCACACAATGTTCTATGCACACACACACACACACACACACACACACACACACACACACACACACACACACACACACACACACACACACACACACACACACACACACACACACACACACACACACACACACACACACACACACGCCCTTAGGCCACACACACGCCCTTAGGCCACACACAACTGTCTCTCTCCCACTGCATGCCTTAGCCATTTCGCACAAACATGCCTCACAACCAGTCTCCACACACCACCCAGGCCTGCCGACTCATCAATCCAGCATATGAATCAAATCAAATCAAATCAAATCAAATTTTATTTGTCACATACACATGGTTAGCAGATGTTAATGCGAGTGTAGCGAAATGCTTGTGCTTCTAGTTCCGACAATGCAGTAATAACCAACAAGTAATCTAACTAACAGTTCCAAAACTACTGTCTTGTACACAGTGTGAGGGGATAAAGAATATGTACATAAGGATATATGAATGAGTGATGGTACAGAGCAGCATAGGCAGATACAGTAGATTGTATCGAGTACAGTATATACATATGAGATGAGTATGTAAACAAAGTGGCATAGTTAAAGTGGCTAGTGATACATGTATTACATAAGGATACAGTCGATGATATAGAGTACAGTATATACGTATGCCTATGAGATGAATAATGTAGGGCACATATGTCAGAGTCAAGGCCCGCGGGCCACATCCGGCCCACAAGAAGGTTTTTTACGGCCCCTGGGATGATCTTGATTTATTATTAGAACCGGCCCGCAGCAAGCCGGCAGCCCGCAGATCTTTTACACGCACCAATACTACATTTCCCACAATGCAAAGGTGACGCACCGAGCAGTAGGCTGCTTCATTTCAATATTTATTGGCACAGCAGTCGTCAGCATCACAGTAAAATTAACTTTCAGATACCCATCAAAAATGGCAAAACGGAAGGTGGATACTGAGAACCGGGGGTTTCAAACAAGGTGGGAGTCGGAGTATATGTTCACGAAGGTAGCTGGAAAACCTGTGTGTCTTCTGTGTGGAGAAAGTGTGGCGGTACTGAAAGAGTATAATCTGAGACGACATTATGAAACGAAACACGCGGACACACACGCGGACGCAACTGTCAAGGCCAGTTTTATTTTGGCAGAAGAGATCGCTAAATCAGCCCGGCCATTTACGGAGGGGGATTTCATCAAAAACTGCATGATTAAAGTTTGTGACGAAGTTTGCCCAGAAAAAAGGCAACTCTTTTTAAATGTGAGTCTGAGCAGAAACACCATTGCCGAGAGAGTAGACCAGTTGTCCATCAATCTAAAAGAGCAGCTTGTGAAAAAGGGAAAAGATTTTATTGCATATTCCTTGGCTGTGGATGAGAGCACCGACATTTCTGACATTGCCCAGTTGTCAATTTTCATCCGCGGAGTGGACTCCAACCTAAGCGTGACAGAGGAGTTTTTGGCTTTACGTCCTATGCATGGCACAACTACGGGGCATGATTTGTATGAAGAGGTGTCAAGATGTGTAAATGAGATGGAGCTGCCTTGGGAAAAACTCGTGGGTTTGACAACCGACGGAGCACCTGCGATGTGTGGACACAGGAGCGGACTGGTGGCGAAGATACGGGAAAAGATGCAAGAGGAAAACGCGACAGGTGAGCTGACAGCTTATCATTGTATCATACACCAGGAAGCGTTGTGCGGTAAAGCCTTGAAAATGGAGCATGTAATGAGCATCATCACGCGCACAGTTAACTTTATCAGAGCCAAAGGTTTGAATCACCGCCAGTTCAAGGCATTTCTGACGGAGTTAGAAACGGAGCATGGTGATTTGCCTTATCACACAGAGGTGCGATGGCTAAGCCAGGGAAAGGTGCTTCAAAGATGTTTCGAGCTTCGTGAGGAGATTTGTCTGTTCTTGGACAGCAAAGGGAAAGACACAACACAACTCCGAGACGAAATGTTTCTGTGTGAAATGGCTTTTCTGTGTGACATTACGAGTCATCTGAATGCAATAAACTTGCAGCTGCAGGGTCGGGATCGTGTCATCTCTGATATGTACAGTACAGTGAAGGCATTTAAAACCAAACTGACTCTGTGGGAGACGCAGATGCGGAAAGAAAATTTGAGCCACTTTCCCAGCTGCCAGACCATGAAAGAGAAGCTCTCTACCAGTGCGTTCCCGAGCACACAGTTGGCTGATAAAATAGGTATGCTTGCCGCTGACTTTCGACGCCGATTTGCTGACTTTGAAGCACAAAAAAGCAGGTTGGAACTGCTCGGTAACCCATTTGCTGTTGACGTGGAAAGCTCACCACCAAACCTCCAAATGGAGTTGATTGACCTCCAATGCAATGATGCACTGAGGGCAAAATATGCGGCAGTGGGTGCTGCGGAGTTCGCCCGTTTCCTCCCCGGCACAATGCCCCAGCTGCGCATCCAGGCTGCTCAAACGTTGTCTATGTTTGGCAGCACATACCTGTGTGAACAACTGTTTTCTTTGATGAACCTGAACAAAACATCACACAGAAGTCGACTTACTGCTGAACACCTCCACTCAATTCTGAGGATTTCTTCAGCTCAGAGCCTTACCCCGAACATTGATGAACTTGTGGAAAAGATGGGACACCACCAAGTATCACCCTCAACCTCAAACAAGTGAACATTACTGTGCAATCACATATTTAGAGTTTTTACTCAGTTCAAGTTTAAAAGTTAAAATTTAATATTTGTTTTCACTGCATGTTACTTCTCCTTAAACAAAGTGTTGTTTTTGATTAATAGATTTTTGCACTTTATTTTTTTGTATTTCAATCCAATTATATTTTAAAAATATTTCAGTTGAGTGGATGATAGAAAATTGCTATTATTGTTTTTTCTTTGAAGTAAATTTAGCCCACTTTTGCTAAAATAGAAAATATAGTCTACTGATGGTGCCTTGAATACCGGTTTCTTTCATTTAATGTTCATGTTATGGGGATATTTATATAAAGGAAATTTGTCTTTTGTGTCTGTTGAAAATTAAAGATTACTGACAGAGCCATAAGAAAATATTGCTTTATTTATCTGATCATATTGTAATATATTTGTTAGGTTTTCAGTAGGTTCAATTAGGTTCACTAGACTATATGCGTCATTTAAAAATTTTTCAATGAACATTCGAACAGTCCGGCCCTCGTCTTGTAGCTGATTTTTTTATTTGGCCCTCCGTCCATTTGACTTTGACACCCCTGATGTAGGGTAAGTAACATTATATAAGGTAGCATTGTTTAAAGTGGCTAGTGATATATTTACATCATTTCCCATCAATTCCCATTATTAAAGTGGCTGGAGTTGAGTCAGTGTCAGTGTGTTGGCAGCAGCCACTCAATGTTAGTGGTGGCTGTTTAACAGTCTGATAGCCTTGAGATAGAAGCTGTTTTTCAGTCTCTCGGTCCCAGCTTTGATGCACCTGTACTGACCTCGCCTTCTGGATGATAGCGGGGTGAACAGGCAGTGGCTCGGGTGGTTGATGTCCTTGATGATCTTTATGGCCTTCCTGTGACATCGGGTGGTGTAGGTGTCCTGGAGGGCAGGAAGTTTGCCCCCGGTGATGCGTTGTGCAGACCTCACTACCCTCTGGAGAGCCTTACGGTTGAGGGCGGAGCAGTTGCTGTACCAGGCGGTGATACAGCCCGACAGGATGCTCTCGATTGTGCATCTGTAGAAGTTTGTGAGTGCTTTTGGTGACAAGCCGAATTTCTTCAGCCTCCTGAGGTTGAAGAGGCGCTGCTGCGCCTTCTTCACAATGCTGTCTGTGTGAGTGGACCAATTCAGTTTGTCTGTGATGTGTATGCCGAGGAACTTAAAACTTGCTACCCTCTCCACTACTGTTCCATCGATGTGGATAGGGGGGTGTTCCCTCTGCTGTTTCCTGAAGTCCACAATCATCTCCTTAGTTTTGTTGACGTTGAGTGTGAGGTTATTTTCCTGACACCACACTCCGAGGGCCCTCACCTCCTCCCTGTAGGCCGTCTCGTCGTTGTTGGTAATCAAGCCTACCACTGTTGTGTCGTCCGCAAACTTGATGATTGAGTTGGAGGCGTGCATGGCCACGCAGTCGTGGGTGAACAGGGAGTACAGGAGAGGGCTCAGAACGCACCCTTGTGGGGCCCCAGTGTTGAGGATCAGCGGGGAGGAGATGTTGTTGCCTACCCTCACCACCTGGGGGCGGCCCGTCAGGAAGTCCAGTACCCAGTTGCACAGGGCGGGGTCGAGACCCAGGGTCTCGAGCTTGATGACGAGCTTGGAGGGTACTATGGTGTTGAATGCCGAGCTGTAGTCAATGAACAGCATTCTCACATAGGTATTCCTCTTGTCCAGATGGGTTAGGGCAGTGTGCAGTGTGGTTGAGATTGCATCGTCTGTGGACCTATTTGGGCGGTAAGCAAATTGGAGTGGGTCTAGGGTGTCAGGTAGGGTGGAGGTGATATGGTCCTTGACTAGTCTCTCAAAGCACTTCATGATGACGGAAGTGAGTGCTACGGGGCGGTAGTCGTTTAGCTCAGTTACCTTAGCTTTCTTGGGAACAGGAACAATGGTGGCCCTCTTGAAGCATGTGGGAACAGCAGACTGGTATAGGGATTGATTGAATATGTCCGTAAACACACCGGCCAGCTGGTCTGCGCATGCTCTGAGGGCGCGGCTGGGGATGCCGTCTGGGCCTGCAGCCTTGCGAGGGTTAACACGTTTAAATGTCTTACTCACCTCGGCTGCAGTGAAGGAGAGACCGCAAGTTTTCGTTGCAGGCCGTGTCAGTGGCACTGTATTGTCCTCAAAGCGGGCAAAAAAGTTATTTAGTCTGCCTGGGAGCAGGACATCCTGGTCCGTGACTGGGCTGGATTTCTTCCTGTAGTCCGTGATTGACTGTAGACCCTGCCACATGCCTCTTGTGTCTGAGCCGTTGAATTGAGATTCTACTTTGTCTCTGTACTGGCGCTTAGCTTGTTTGATAGCCTTGCGGAGGGAATAGCTGCACTGTTTGTATTCGGTCATGTTACCAGACACCTTGCCCTGATTAAAAGCAGCGGTTCGCGCTTTCAGTTTCACACGAATGCTGCCATCAATCCACGGTTTCTGGTTAGGGAATGTTTTAATCGTTGCTATGGGAACAACATCTTCAACGCACGTTCTAATGAACTCGCACACCGAATCAGCGTATTCGTCAATGTTGTTGTCTGACGCAATACGAAACATGTCCCAGTCCACGTGATGGAAGCAGTCTTGGAGTGTGGAGTCAGCTTGGTCGGACCAGCGTTGGACAGACCTCAGCGTGGGAGCCTCTTGTTTTAGTTTCTGTCTGTAGGCAGGGATCAACAAAATGGAGTCGTGGTCAGCTTTTCCGAAAGGGGGGCGGGGCAGGGCCTTATACGCGTCGCGGAAGTTAGAGTAACAATGATCCAAGGTCTTTCCACCCCTGGTTGCGCAATCGATATGCTGATAAAATTTGGGGAGTCCTGTTTTCAGATTAGCCTTGTTAAAATCCCCAGCTACAATGAATGCAGCCTCCGGATAAATGGTTTCCAGTTTGCAAAGAGTCAAATAAAGTTCATTCAGAGCCAACGATGTGTCTGCTTGGGGGGGGATATATACGGCTGTGATTATAATCGAAGAGAATTCTCTTGGTAGATAATGCGGTCTACATTTGATTGTGAGGAATTCTAAATCAGGTGAACAGAAGGATTTGAGTTCCTGTATGTTTCTTTCATCACACCATGTCACGTTAGTCATAAGGCATACGCCCCCGCCCCTCTTTTTACCAGAAAGATGTTTTTTCCTGTCTGCGCGATGCGTGGAGAAACCTGTTGGCTGCACCGCTTCGGATAGCGTCTCTCCAGTAAGCCACGTTTCCGTGAAGCAAAGAACGTTACAGTCTCTGATGTCCCGCTGGAATGCTACCCTTGCTCGGATTTCATCAACCTTGTTGTCAAGAGACTGGACATTGGCAAGAAGAATGCTAGGGAATGGTGCACGATGTGCCCGTCTCCGGAGTCTGACCAGAAGACCGCCTCGTTTCCCTCTTTTTCGGAGTCGTTTTTTTGGGTCGCTGCATGGGATCCACTCCGTTGTCCTGTTTGTAAGGCAGAGCACAGGATCCGCGTCGCGAAAAGCGTATTCTTGGTCGTACGGATGGTGAGTTGACGCTGATCTTATATTCAGTAGTTCTTCTCGACTGTATGTGTTACGGTGCGTGAATGAGGACCCAAAAGCGAATTAACTTAAACAGAGCTTCTTTAATTACCAAACATAGGTAGGCTCAGACGGACCGGCAGATTCCGACAGGACAAGACAAGGTTACAGCAAACATGACGACAGTCTGGTTCAGGCATGAAACACAACAAACAAGAATCCGACAAGGACAGGAACAAAAACAGAGAGAGATATAGGGGACTAATCAGAGGGAAAAAGGGAACAGGTGGGAAAAGGGGTGACGAGGTGGTTAGGAGGAGACAAGGCACAGCTGGGGGAAAGAGGGGGAGAAAAGGTAACCTAACAACGACCAGCAGAGGGAGACAGGGTGAAGGGAAAGGACAGAGACAAGACACAACATGACAGTACATGACAGTACCCCCCCACTCACCGAGCGCCTCCTGGCGCACTCGAGGAGGAAACCTGGCGGCAACGGAGGAAATCCTCGATCAGCGCACGGTCCAGCACGTCCCGAGAGGGAACCCAACTCCTCTCCTCAGGACCGTACCCCTCCCAATCTACGAGGTACTGGTGACCACGGCCCCGAGGACGCATGTCCAAAATTCTACGGACCCTGTAGATGGGTGCGCCCTCGACAAGGATGGGGGGGGGGGGGGGGGGAAGACGAGCGGGGGCGCGAAGGACGGGCTTGATGCAGGAGACATGGAAGACCGGGTGGACGCGACGAAGGTATCGCGGAAGAAGAAGTCGAACTGCGACAGGATTAATGACCCGAGAAATACGGAACGGACCAATGAACCGCGGGGTCAACTTGCGAGAAGCCGTCTTAAGGGGAAGGTTCTGAGTGGAGAGCCAAACTCTCTGACCGCGACAATATCTAGGACTCTTAGTTCTACGCTTATTAGCAGCCCTCACAGTCTGCGTCCTATAACGGCAAAGTGCAGACCTGACCCTCTTCCAGGTGCGCTCGCAACGTTGGACAAAAGCCTGAGCGGAGGGGACGCTGGACTCGGCGAACTGAGATGAGAACAGCGGAGGCTGGTACCCGAGGCTACTCTGAAAAGGAGATAGCCCGGTCGCAGACGAAGGAAGCGAGTTGTGGGCGTATTCTGCCCAGGGGAGCTGTTCTGACCAAGACGCAGGGTTACGAAAAGAAAGACTGCGTAAGATGCGACCAATAGTCTGATTGGCCCGTTCTGCTTGACCGTTAGACTGGGGGTGAAAGCCGGAAGAGAGACTGACGGAAGCCCCAATCAAACGGCAAAACTCCCTCCAAAATTGAGACGTGAATTGCGGACCTCTGTCCGAAACGACGTCTGACGGAAGGCCATGAATTCTGAAAACATTCTCGATGATGATTTGTGCCGTCTCTTTAGCAGAAGGAAGCTTAGCAAGGGGAATGAAATGAGCCGCCTTAGAGAACCTATCGACAACCGTAAGAATAACAGTCTTCCCCGCTGACGAAGGCAGTCCGGTGACAAAATCTAAGGCGATGTGAGACCACGGTCGAGAAGGAATAGGAAGCGGCCTGAGACGGCCGGCAGGAGGAGAGTTACCGGACTTAGTCTGCGCGCAGACCGAACAAGCAGCCACGAAACGACGCGTGTCATGCTCCCGGGTGGGCCACCAAAAACGCTGGCGAATGGAAGCAAGCGTACCCCGAACGCCAGGGTGGCCGGCTAACTTGGCAGAGTGAGCCCACTGAAGAACGGCCAGACGAGTAGGAACGGGAACGAAAAGAAGGTTCCTAGGACAAGCGCGCGGCGACGGAGTGTGAGTGAGCGCTTGTTTTACCTGCCTCTCAATTCCCCAGACAGTCAACCCGACAACACGCCCCTCAGGGAGAATCCCCTCGGGGTCAGTGGAGGCTACTGAAGAACTGAAGAGACGAGACAAAGCATCAGGCTTGGTGTTCTTAGAGCCCGGACGATAAGAAATCACGAACTCGAAACGAGCGAAAAACAGCGCCCAACGCGCCTGACGCGCATTAAGTCGTTTGGCAGAACGGATGTACTCAAGGTTCCTATGGTCAGTCCAAACGACAAAAGGAACGGTCGCCCCCTCCAACCACTGTCGCCATTCGCCTAGGGCTAACCGGATGGCGAGCAGTTCGCGGTTACCCACATCATAGTTACGTTCCGAAGGCGATAGGCGATGAGAAAAATACGCGCATGGGTGGACCTTGTCGTCAGAGAGGGAGCGCTGAGAAAGAATGGCTCCCACGCCCACCTCTGACGCGTCAACCTCGACAACGAACTGTCTAGAGACGTCAGGTGTAACAAGGATAGGAGCGGATGTAAAACGATTCTTGAGGAGATCAAAAGCTCCCTGGGCGGAAACGGACCACTTAAAGCACGTCTTGACAGAAGTAAGGGCTGTGAGAGGAGCTGCCACCTGACCGAAATTACGGATGAAACGACGATAGAAGTTCGCGAAGCCGAGAAAGCGCTGCAGCTCGACGCGTGACTTAGGGACGGGCCAATCAATGACAGCTTGGACCTTAGCGGGATCCATCTTAATGCCTTCAGCGGAAATAACAGAACCGAGAAATGTGACGGAGGGGGCATGAAAAGTGCACTTCTCAGCCTTCACAAAAAGACAATTCTCTAAAAGGCGCTGGAGGACACGTCGAACGTGCTGAACATGAATCTGGAGTGACGGTGAAAAAATCAGGATATCGTCAAGGTAAACGAAAACAAAGATGTTCAGCATGTCTCTCAGGACATCATTGACTAATGCCTGAAAGACAGCTGGAGCGTTAGCGAGGCCGAAAGGAAGAACCCGGTATTCAAAGTGCCCTAACGGAGTGTTAAACGCCGTCTTCCACTCGTCCCCCTCCCTGATGCGCACGAGATGGTAAGCGTTACGAAGGTCCAACTTAGTGAAAAACCTGGCTCCCTGCAGGATCTCGAAGGCTGAAGACATAAGAGGAAGCGGATAACGATTCTTCACTGTTATGTCATTCAGCCCTCGATAATCTATGCAGGGGCGCAGAGACCCGTCCTTCTTCTTGACAAAAAAAAACCCCGCTCCGGCGGGAGAGGAGGAGGGGACTATGGTACCGGCGTCAAGAGCTACAGACAAATAATCTTCGAGAGCCTTACGTTCGGGAGCCGACAGAGAGTATAGTCTACCCCGGGGGGGGGTGGTTCCCGGAAGGAGATCAATACTACAATCATACGACCGGTGTGGAGGAAGAGAGGTGGCCCTGGACCGACTGAACACCGTGCGCAGATCGTGATATTCCTCCGGCACCCCTGTCAAATCACCAGGCTCCTCCTGTGAAGAAGAGACAGAGGAAACAGGAGGGATAGCAGACATTAAACATTTCACATGACAAGAGACGTTCCAGGAGAGGATAGAATTACTAGACCAATTAATGGAAGGATTATGACAAACTAGCCAGGGATGGCCCAAAACAACAGGTGTAAAAGGTGAACGAAAAATTAAAAAAGAAATGGTTTCACTATGATTACCAGAAACAGTGAGGGTTAAAGGTAGCGTCTCACGCTGAATCCTGGGGAGAGGACTACCATCCAGGGCGAACAAGGCCGTGGGCTCCTTTAACTGTCTGAGAGGAATGTCATGTTCCCGAGCCCAGGTCTCGTCCATAAAACAGCCCTCCGCCCCAGAGTCTATTAAGGCACTGCAGGAAGCTGACGAACCGGTCCAGCGTAGATGGACCGACAAGGTAGTGCAGGATCTTGAAGGAGAGACAGGAGTAGTAGCGCTCACCAGTAGCCCTCCGCTTACTGACGAGCTCTGGCCTTTTACTGGACATGAAGTGACAAAATGACCAGCGGAACCGCAATAGAGACAGAGGCGGTTGGTGATTCTCCGTTCCCTCTCCTTAGTCGAGATGCGGATACCTCCCAGCTGCATGGGCTCAGCACCCGAGCCGGCAGAGGAAGATGGTAGTGATGCGGAGAGGGGGGCGACGGAGAGCGCGAGCTCCTTTCCACGAGCTCGGTGACGAAGATCAACCCGTCGCTCAATGCGAATAGCGAGTTCAATCAAGGAATCCACGCTGGAAGGAACCTCCCGGGAGAGAATCTCATCCTTTACCTCTGCGCGGAGACCCTCCAGAAGACGAGCGAGCAAGGCCGGCTCGTTCCAGCCACTGGAGACAGCAAGAGTGCGAAACTCAATAGAGTAGTCTGTTATGGATCGATTGCCTTGACATAGGGAAGACAGGGCCCTGGAAGCCTCCTCCCCAAAAACAGATCGATCAAAAACCCGTATCATCTCCTCCTTAAAGTCCTGATACTGGTTAGTACACTCAGCCCTTGCCTCCCAGATTGCCGTGCCCCACTCACGAGCCCGTCCAATAAGGAGAGATATGACGTAGGCGACACGAGCAGTGCTCCTGGAGTAAGTGTTGGGCTGGAGAGAAAACACAATATCACACTGGGTGAGGAACGAGCGGCATTCAGTGGGCTCCCCAGAGTAACACGGCGGGTTATTGATTCTGGGCTCCGGAGATTCGAAAGCCCTGGAAGTGGCCGGTGGATCGAGGCGGAGATGGTGAACCTGTTCTGTGAGGTTGGAGACTTGGGTGGCCAGGGTCTCAACGGCATGTCGAGCAGCAGACACTTCCTGCTCGTGTCTGCCTAGCATCGCTCCCTGGATCCCGACGGCTGAGTGGAGAGGATCCGAAGTCGCTGGGTCCATTCTTGGTCGGATTCTTCTGTTACGGTGCGTGAATGAGGACCCAAAAGCGAATTAACTTAAACAGAGCTTCTTTAATTACCAAACATAGGTAGGCTCAGACGGACCGGCAGATTCCGACAGGACAAGACAAGGTTACAGCAAACATGACGACAGTCTGGTTCAGGCATGAAACACAACAAACAAGAATCCGACAAGGACAGGAACAAAAACAGAGAGAGATATAGGGGACTAATCAGAGGGAAAAAGGGAACAGGTGGGAAAAGGGGTGACGAGGTGGTTAGGAGGAGACAAGGCACAGCTGGGGGAAAGAGGGGGAGAAAAGGTAACCTAACAACGACCAGCAGAGGGAGACAGGGTGAAGGGAAAGGACAGAGACAAGACACAACATGACAGTACATGACAGTATGTGATGAAACCTAAGATGACCTGGGGTACTAATGTAAGAAATAACACGTAAAAAAACAAAAAACTGCATAGTTTCCTAGGAACGCGAAGCGAGGCGGCCATCTCTGTCGGCGCCGGAAGTTATGATGCCCCGCAGAGGGCATGACGCACACAAGCCTTCCCCTACAGCGCTGGGTCATGGGCTGGGGAGGTAGAGAGAGAGGGAGAGGACAGGCAGCTCATCACACTGACATGCCCTTTACTTGTGTTGGTAGGGGCTTTCAGGAAGGGAAGAAATTGTGATTGGAGTGGATGCTTTGATGTCAAAGGCATACTCTCAGAGATGTCACAGCTACTCATTGCATACTGATTGAAGTGGGGAATGCTAAACAGGTGTGTGCGTGTGTGTGTGTGTGTGTACATGCATGCACGTGTAAAGAGAAGGGGTTGAAAATAAAAACAGGAGCCACAACTTTTTATTAACTTATCCTTTCATCTTTCACTTTGTTTGCCATGCATCCTTTGACTTGCATGCCACACACACACACACACACACACACACACACACACACACACACACACACACACACACACACACACACACACACACACACACACACACACACACACACACACACACACACACAGCAGGGATCTCATCCAAAGAGCAGCCCTGGCCACAAACACACAGTACAACCAAAGAGCAGCCCTGGCCACAAACACACAGTACAACCAAAGAGCAATAACAGCACTTTGAGTCTATTCAGCATCATGGTTCCCACACAAAAAAAAACATGTGCTTTCCAACCCACATACACTAATAACCTGTCAACCATTAGGGTTCTCCAAGCAGTCACAAGGAAGCCTAAAACAGCACAACACTTAACACACCATTATATCCTAATCTAGTGGAGTGAAAGAGAACCAGGTTAAGAAAACCCCCAGGACTCACGAGATGCCACAAACAGTGAGCGTGCCTGGAAGTCAAACTCTGTTCAATTTGCTAATGGCATAGCAATGGACGCAGAAAATACCAAACCCACACTCTGCTGTGATTACACTTTGGAGGAGGTGAAATGGTAGGCTGCATTTCACTCATTTACTTTCGCGCTCCTGAAGTGGGGTCTCCAGTCTCAGGCGCATAACAGAACAACTGTATAGATGACTTGACAAAATTCTGTGACTTGTGTGATTTTTGCAAGCACAGCGCCCCCGAGTTCGCTCAATTGAGCCTGTGACATCCATGAGTCTCCGTGGTGTGTAGGCATTCATGCACACTTTTTCCTCTCAACCTCGTCCCAAATTGACTGCATTACTGCTTGTCTTCGTGAGAGGTATTGACATGTTGAAATCACCAAGCTTTCTGTTTAAGCGACTAGCGCACAACTCAGACACTCATACATAGCCCGCAAGACATGCCGTCAGAGGTCTCGTCACAGTGTCTTTAAGTTCAGAAAAAAACTATGGGAAACGCACAGTGCTAAACTCCTCTCACTGTCATTCAGTTACTGGCCCAACGCTCTAACCACTAGGCTACCTTAGGCTCATGCCTCCTTGCAGCATGCCTAAGGCACGTTCACGCAGATGAGCAGGGACCCTGGGCATCTTTCTTTTGGTGTTTTTCAGTCAGTAGAAAGGCCTCTTTAGTGTCCTAGGTTTTCATAACTTTGACCTTAATTGCCTACCGTCTGTAAGCTGTTAGTGTCTTGATGGCCGTTCCACAGGTGATGTTCATTAATTGTTTATGCTTCATTGAACATTCATGGGAAACAGCATTTAAACCCTTTACAATGAAGATCTGTGAACCTAGTTGGATTTTTACAAATTATCTTTGAAAGACAGGGTCCTGAAAAAGGGAAGCTTCTTTTTTGTGCTGAGTTTACATAGAGCCATGACTACATGGAACTCTATTCCACATCATGTAACTAAGTCAAGCAGTAAATCAGATTTAGGAAACGGATAAAACTACACCTAATGGAACATCGCGGACTGTGAAGAGACACACACACACATCATTCGCAAACATATGCTAACACACGCACATACATACACCCCTTTTTCTCCCCAATTGGTAGTTACAGTCTTGTCCCATTGCTGCAACTCCTGTACAGACTCAGGAGAGGCAAAGGTCGAGAGCCATGCGTCCTCCGAAACACAACCCTGACAAGGCGCACTGCTTCTTGACACACTGCTCACTTAACCCGGAACCCAGACGTACCAATGTGTCGGAGGAAACACCGTACAGCTGGACGACCGAAGTCAGCGTGCATGCGCCCGGCCCGCCACAAGGAGTCGCTAGAGAGCAAGGACATCCCGGCCGGCCAAACCCTCCCCTAACCCGGGCGACGCTGGGCCAATTGTGCGCCGCCTCATGGGTCTCCCGGTCGGGGCCGGCTGCGACACAGCCTGGGATCAAACCCGGGTCTGTCGTGATGCCTCAAGCACTGCCTTAGACCGCTGCGCCACTCAGGAGGCCCCACACATACATTTTAATATTGTTATTCTGCTGTATTATTGTATTACTGTACACACAGCATTCGACCTGCCTGCCCCCATAAATACACACAACTTCCTCTATAAGGGCTCAGAGAGACCTGGCTCAACCCCAGACCAGCTATTTTGGGTTGACCCCTCTTCTTCACTTTCTATACCTCCATTCCGCTCTCTTTTCCTTTCCCTCTCTTTATCGTTCCTCTCTCGCACACTAGGATGTTACCATCAGTGCCTGGTCTCTCTCTTCTCTTTCCCCTTGTTCCTCTCATCTTCCCTGTTCCATTCATCCCTTCTCCCTCCCTCCTTTTTCCACTTTTCCCACTTCTAATGCATTATCTATTTTTCATGTTTTTCTCTTTTCTACATTCACCGTCTCTCTTTCTCCCTGATCGTAACCACCTCTCAGCAAGCCCCTTCCGAGGCCCTTACCGTTTTAAAGTGCCCACAGGAGAAGTGGCTGGGTGCCTGTCCCCCACACACCGCCATCCAGGCCCCTCAGGTGGGGGTAGAGGCTGTTTGTCCAGAAAACTCCCCCAAAAAGACAGGACTATCGATGAGCGCTCAATATAACGGCGCTCTGTCACGTAGACGAGTCCATCCAGGATGTCCGTCTGACGACTCTCTTCTTTCCTTCTCACGCCTCTCTCTCTCTCTCCCTCTCTCTACTACCCACTCTGTTTACAAACTTCCCATTTTATACCTCTCTCCACTCTGTCGCGCACCGTCTCTGCTCTCCTTCCGACGTGCTCTAAGTCACTGTCTCAAACTCCCTCTCCTTTTCAACTATCTCTCTCTCTCTCTCTTTCTCTTTCTGAATCACTCACTCAATCACTGAGTCAACTCTTCTCTCCAATGCCTCCTTCTATCTCTAACCCCCGCCCTCCCCTCTTCCCAACGCCCTGACTCATAACCCTCCCATCCCAGCTCAATAGTCCCCTTCCCCAGGCGGCCCCCAGGCGGACAGTGTAAACAAGATGAATGGCCGTGTCAGAGGTAACAGAGTAACAGGCAAATGCCTCATAACAGCCCATTAGCTGCCCTCTTACACCCTCCACACCTGGCACTGTCCATAAATAACACACACACACACACACAAACTTGTTCAGGTGAGGTCTGACACATTTGAGAACCCGGAGACAGCGGGACAAAAGGGCAAAGTCATGACCCCGTGACCCCATATTTCACATCTACCAGCTCCAAGCTATACGATGTCTTTGTTTCTTTACAGAGAGAAAGTTCGCTGTCCTTTAAACTATCACTTGTTGCCTTTGGCAGTGAATCTGAAAAGCATCAGTGTGCGTGTTACGAGTGCTTCTACATTGTAAAGGGTCATATCAACAGTATAGTGTACTGTACACACACACACACCTCCACTTCCCAGTCATAGCCTAACATGCTACCTCACCCCTCACCCCTCACCTTTAAACCAATTCTGTCCTCTCAGCATCCATACGGCTGGGGCTGGCGATAACACGTGGCAACACTTACCGCCCACGCCAGGGTAGGCACCAGATGGCTGATGGGAGAATGATGGATGGCCATCCTACGCTACCCAATGCCCATCTGAAGGGGAGGACCCAGGAAAGGAGGAGGTGCAACAGCAGTGTTTAGGGTAAATCGCTTACCACTATCACAGAGTGGCCCGTGGAAGTGTTTTTTCCCCCGCTACACACCCACACAGACACGCACACACACTTTGGTCCTATTTGGATGACGTCACCTATACCTCCAAAACAGAAACACACACTAGAAAGTACAATAAAAAAAAATATTTGAGTGACAGGCCAGACCCTGAACCCAGTCCTCTCATTGGTTTCAGCCAATGAGTGAATACCTTCACAAACAGATGGCTTATGGGAAATCAATATTCATCCGCTGCATGATATGACAACAATTTGTTGGAGGGGGAGAGAGGGGGGGGGGGGGCTGGCTATCTAACTGCTGCTGGACTACAGTGACCCCTCAACACCTGTCACAACTCATCATAGGAATACATGGGTAATGAACACAATTAAAAGGAGGGGGGTAGAGAGAGAGAGAGAGAGAGAGAGAGAGAGAGAGAGAATGTATTCAGCTTATAAAATAGGCAGATGGGGAGGTCTATCTATAAGCACAGCTGTTCAACTCTTTGAGAAGCCAACCCCCCCCCCCCCCCCCCCCCCCCCCCCCTCCCCTCCCACCCACCACCACAGACCAGGGCAGAGATCTAGATCTCCCGGTCTCTGTAGCGTAGTGGTTTAGGGCTGAGGAGGGCTTCCTAAACTACACGTTCTCTCTCTGCAGTCTGTGGTGGTCACACACAGCTCTTTAAAGTGGTTTTGGCCACTCGCAGCTCGCAGTATAGTTACAGAATGATATCAGGCCCACTCTAAATGACCCTTGTCATGTCTGAGCTTGAAAGAGCTGTGGTTGGAAATGTGGATGGCCTGGAAGCCATAACGGATACACCCCCCCCCCCCACTCCGCTTCCCCCCCCCCCCTCATCTCATCTTCATCTCCTCTTCATCTCATTCTTTTCCAACCCCCAATGACACAGGTTGAGATGGTGTACTTCTGTACTGTACTCTCTACCCTGATGGTAAACATATGGGCCTAGGTGTAACGTGGAAAGACCGACAGAAAATATGGGGTGCGTGCAAGCGTGTGTGTGACAGTGCGTGCAAGTGTGTGTGTGACTGTGTGTGCAAGCGTGTGTGTGACTGTGCGTGCGAGCGCTTGCGTGTGTGTGACTGTGCGTGCGAGCGCTTGCGTGTGTGTGCATGCCAAAGTGAGCGCGTGCCTGTCGCTATTGTGCGGACTTGGTGGCAGCAGCGTGGCTGTCGAGGTCCAGTGTGTTAGCGGCTAATGACAGTGTGACAGCTCCCTCTTTGGCACAGAGCGCCATCTTAAACACACGAGCCCCTCCTCCTCCTCCACTCAAACCAATACAGACAGCGGTCTGGTCTGAGCAGCACAAACAATACACGGCTAATTAGCGTGCACTTTATCACACACTACACACTACACACACACAGAGCAATAAACTGCCTGCTCTACCTATGACTGACTGACTTGCTGACTGTGTCTGTTTGTCTGACTAGTCACTCATGGGAGTTGAGATAATAACCGAGGGGAAGACAAACGCGGGAGGGAAGAGAGATTCTGCCCTTCCTTTCAAGCCTGTTAACCTGGGAAGAGTCCGTGTGTCACTCGTAACAGCAAATGTAATTCCGCTTTCCTTCGACGCAGCAAAAGGTATCACGTAATTCCCTGAATATGAAGATCTATTTTCCATCAGCTCACACCACAGGACTTCTCTGTACCTGACCAATACCGTGTCTTATCAGCGGGCCCCAGATCCCGTTCACTATTATTATTAACACAGTCAGCACCGTATGACGTCAAACACAGAGAGGTAACGCAGATACCATCCTGCCTGTCCGTATGTCCGTCCGCCCATCTGGCTACGTGCCTGTCTGTCTACTTGCCCGCCCGCCCGCCCTCCCGCCTGCCTCTCTGTTGTCACTCTGTCTGTCTATTTCCACAAATAATTCAGAAGAAAACAAAACACACATGCTCTCTCAGAGTCTCGCGCTCAACACTCTTCAACCCCTGGTGGCTAACACCTCACCAAGCCTGTCTGGACTTTCCATACAGACGTCGAAGCGTCGCTACAGCGAGGGGGAAAACACACGTGGCTTCAGCACTTTCCCCCGGACAGACACAGACGGTCGAGCCTGGTGCACTCGGACGCCACAATGAACGCTGAGGGCTGGTGAAGAAGCACGTGTCTTCCAACCACAAGCGAACACAAGATCAACGTCGGAGGGACAGAGCAGAGCTGTTCTGGGGGTGTGGAACGACTGGAATCA